>NC_143253.1:58279166-58582196 GCF_984573655.1 Nuphar pumila | reverse complement strand
AATTTTGAATTGAGTTGGAAATTTGAAGTTTGAATATAAAATGATTTTGGAATTTCAAAGTTAAATTGGACTTTGAAATTGAATTTTGAATCTTTGAAATGAGATAGAATTGGATTTGGATAAGATTTGATTTAAGAAGAAGAATCACTTGGAATTTTGAAAAGGAAGTTTTGAAAATATGATGCAATTCTATCCTATATGATGAATGAATTTGAATAAGTTTGAAATTGGATTTTTGAAAAGCTATTTCATTCTTTAAATGAATTAAAAATGAGGTTAAAGACATAATACATCCCTGACTATGGTCATTGAATGTATTATGTAATAACTACATTTAAATTCAAGTGAAGAATAAAATACATTTTTGGTGCTTTTATAGAATTTAAAATGAAATTAACTCTCAATATACCCTGACTATGGCCATTGGTATATATTTTGAGTTAATTTTAAGTTAAATTCTAATAAAAGAAGAAAATATTTAAGGAAAATATGATGACTTTTGAAAATGGATCCAGTATGGATCCAATGTTATTTCGTAAAAGATAAAAATGCTAAGTTTTGTCCACACCCTGACTATGGCCATTGATGTGGATCATCAACTTAGAATTAATTTACCTCTTACGAAATAGTGCATGTGCCATTCGTGTTCCCATTTTGTGAGAATTTGAGAAATAAAGGCCAAAATGCATGAAAAACAAGTCATTCATGATATTTACAATGCTCATTCATTCTACATAAAGCAGGAAATGTAAATTCTTATTCCAACCTAACTATTACAATGGATAAAATCAAATGTACAACCCCAAATAATGATATCTTCTACATGTTTCTGAAAGTGCACTAGGATCGAGGCAACAAGCACTAGAGCGGGGGTGAATAGTGCTTTTAAAACTTTTCTGCGGAATATTGAATGATTTTGCAAATCTCAAAGCAAACACACAAAGAACACAAGATTTTATCCTGGTTTGGTCAAACCCGACCTACATCCAGTCCCCAAGCAAAACCCGCTTGAGATTTTCCACTATCAACCTTGTAAACTACAAGATCACACAGACCATAACCGGTCCCACTTTCAGTAACAACCCAACTGAAAGCAAACAACTCCTTTACACCAAGGAGTCCTTCTTTTTACAGAAAAGAAATAAGAACTTACAATACAACCAATGATCCTTCCTTTTGAATGCAAATGAGATGCAATTGGCTTTTGAGGTTGTTGAAACACTCTACTCACGAATTCACTATCTCTCAAAGTGATTTGAGTGAAAAACTGAAGTGAAAATATCACGTGAGTGAGAAAACAAATACTTGAATGAATAGGAGTGAAAAGCAAGATTCAAATCGATTGAATTTGATGTTTTTGAGTGTAAAATGCACTCATATTTATAGTTAAAAGATTCCATACGTTGAGAGTATGAAAGGGTGTCAAAACGGTCCATTTTGAACGATCAAAACGTTTGAAAAATGAAAAGACACACCTTTTTGAAGTTTCAGGAAAATGGCAAAATTAGTCGACTGAAACATCAGTTAGTCGACTAATAGTTAGTTTTTAGTAGACTGACAGTTATTGTCGGTCGACTGATTTGTTAATCGAGCCGTTTGAAAATCTGAACTTTTGAAACTTAGTCGACTTAAGAAAAGTTAGTCGACTGATAATATCATCAGTAGATTGAAAAACCTTTTAGTCGACTGCTGCTAAAAACTTCTGAAAAACAAACATTCTGTTCGGTCGACTGATAAAAAGCATTAATCGACTGCTGCTAAATTTTCAGAAAACACATGTTCTGTTCAGTCGACTGATAAAATCATTAGTCGACTGCTGCTAATTTTCCAGAAAACAGACATTCTGTCCAGTCGACTGATAAAACCTTCGGTCGACTAATTTGACAAGAATGACTTTTTAGAAAATATGGCCTCGAAAGGATTAGTCGACTGATAAGTCTATTGGTCGACTAATAAATATGAAAATTTAAGAAAAGAGTTTTCTAAAAAGATTTTCAAAAGAGCTTCTTTTAGAAAAGTTTTTCTAAAGACTTTTAAGGTGAAGTGCAACCTAAATATGCACTCTAAGTAAGGCTCTTACAAGAATCTAAGACTTTTAATGAATTAAACATTTGCACACTAGTCTTCAAGGATTCTTCACCGAATTCTTCAATTTCTTCATAGCCTTAGCTGAAATGCAGTTGATTCTACTTGCTCATCATCAAAACCTTGTACTTGAAGTATCTTGTATGGCTTCATTGTCGTAACAATCTCCCCCTTTTTGATGATGACAAACTTAATCAAAGATGAAGCATTTAGATGCATAGATGGAGATTTTACTCCCCCTATCAATATGCTGCAAAACATTAAAAGTTAGCACATTTAAAGCACATATATCACATATTGATTGGTTTGCATTTCCATTCATCATGTATTCATGTATTTAGAAATACATTCATTCAAAGCTTTCTTTTTCTCTTAATTTTGCATTTCTCATGCAAGATCTCCTGTAATGTAATTGCTATCATCTTTTTCTCAAGATCTTCTTGCAATTTCAAAGTAATGCTATCTTTATCTTTTTCTCCCCCTTTGTCAGAATCAAAAAGAGTAAGGGCAAAAATAGCATAAGCAGAAATAGAGATAAGTTTAAAATATTACAACCCATAAAGTATGTTTTTCAAAGATCAGAAAAGAGAGTTTAGCAAATCCTTAATGGCAGTTACATCCTTCTGAATTGAAGCAAGTTGTTGAGTCACATCTTCACGAAAGGTGTGTTGATGCAGCTCCAACGCTTCCAGTCTCTGCATAACTTGATCATGGTCTTGAATTGTTGAAAATTTCTTTATTTTTGCATGAGATGAAGGTGTCACAGATGGTGAAGGTTTAGAAATAGATGGTTCATTAGGATCAGATGGTTCAGTTTGATCAACATTTAAGGGAGGCAGATATTTAATTTTCATTCTTTTAAAAATTGTTTGATCAAAGAACTCTTTTTGCTCAATATACTTTTCATTTGTTAAAGGAACTTTAAAATGTCTAAAAATACGGGTTAAAAGACAACCATAAGGAAGAAATGGTTTTTGTTTCCACAAGTTTGTAAAATACACATTGACCCAGTTGACAGAAATATTTCCAAATAAAACATAAAGAGTCGTAGATAGATCTGTGGAATAATAATCAAAAGAACCAGTTTTGGGTAGAACATTGTGGGCAAGGATTCATCCAGCAATGCGTGCACGAGTTTGAAGATTAGTATTTTTGAAAGGAGGGCAGTGAGGTGCTTCTGGAAGAAGAATTTGTTCAAAAACTCTTTCATCATTCATTTCAATAGTGTTGAAAAGAGTGTCTGAAGATGGAATTTCAAGAATTTCTCCAAGTAATTTCGAATCAAACTCGATTTCAACATCACGAACAAGAGAAGATAAAATTCCAGTTTCATGATTCATTTATAAATTTGTGTAAAACAAGTGGATGAGAAAAGGATAGTGAAGTGTATCTGCACAAGCATCAAAAAGATGTGAAATACCAGGAAATAATTCTCTTATTTTGTAACAAGAAAACAAGTGAAATAGAACATTTCTGCCTGGTAAAATAGGTAGTGCAGAAATTGATCCAAAAGTGTCATAGAGAAGAGGGTTACGAAGTAATCTTAGTGAAAAACCATGTCTTGAAGTAGGTGTAGGAGGAGGAGAACCTAAACCTTTTGCAGATGTAGACTTCGTGCGAAGCATGGTTACCAAAATGTCAGCTTCTAGATGACGTCCGGCAAAGGGAAAAAGCTTTCCGGCGATAAAAAACGAAGGACAATGTGGTGGCTGACAGTGAGGAGAGGTCGGCCAAAAGGGGATTCCGGTAATGCACTGTCACGGCAAGAGAGTTCCGGAGTGTTTTGAAGATGGGCCAGTCGCTGCAAGAGGATTCCGGTGTTTGAAGATCACGACCAGAAGATTCCGGCGTCTCCCTATTACGGTAAGAAACTCCCGGCGATGATGGAGTCGAACGGTACTCCGAGGGTTTTTCGGAAGAGAGAGAGAGAGACAAAGGAGAAAGAGGGGTTTTCGGTTTAAGGGTTTCGTTAAAAAAAAATGAAAAGGTGCGAGAATGAAACGATGCCTTCTTTAAAAAAAAAACGGGTTTTTAAAAAACAAATCCAAGGGGTGTCGGGTCCCATCATTTAAGTTTTAAAAAAAAATTTAGTCGACTAAAACTTTATCGGTCGACTAAAAAAGTGCGACTTATTCTAAAAATATCATCAGTCGACTAGAACTATATCGGTCGACTAATATGATGCGATACATTCCAAAATATAAAAACACCAGTCGACTAGAATTTTATTGGTCGACTAATATAGTGCTATTTTGAGATTTTATTCAAAAAATCAGCATTTTTATAAATCCAAAAATGAGCAAATACCTAGCTCTCTCCTAATTCTCATAAATTCTTCATTTTTAAGAGGTTTAGTGAAGATATCGGCATGTTGTTCTTTAGTGGAAATAAAATTTAACGAAATATCTCCTTTTAACACATGATCTCTTAAAAAATGATGTCTAACTTCAATATGCTTAGTTCTTGAGTGCTGAATAGGATTTTTCGAAAGATTTATAGCGCTAGTGTTATCACAATAAATAGTTGTTGTGGAGTAGTTCAAACCAAAATCTTTTAAGGTCTGTTTCATCCAAAGTACTTGTGAACATGCTAAACTAGCCGCTATATATTCACCTTCAGTTGTTGAGAGTGATACTGAATTTGGCTTTTTACTAAACCAAGAGACTAAGGAATTTCTCAAGAAATGACAAGTTCCACTAGTACTCTTGCGATCAGATTTACTTCCTGCAAAAACTGCATTACTATATGAAACTAAATCAAAGGAAGATGATTTTGGGTAAAACAAACCGAAATCTGAAGTATCTTTCAAATAACGAAGAATTTGTTTTACTGCAGTTAAGTGAGATTCCTTTGGATTAGCTTGAAATCTTGCACACATACAAACACTAAACATAATATCAGGTCGACTAGCAGTTAAGTATAATAGAGATTCGATCATACCTCTGTAGAGCTTAGTATCTACACTTTTACCATTTTCATCTTTATCAAGAGAAGTAGTTGTACTCATAGGATTCCTTCTTGATTTCGATGAGTCCATCCCAAATCTCTTGAGAAGTTCTTTTGTATACTTACCCTGATTGATGAAGATTCCTTCTTCAGTTTGCTTTATTTGAAGTCCAAGGAAGTAGTTTAATTCGCCCATCAAGCTCATTTCAAACTCTTCCTGCATAGCCTTAGCAAATTCTTTACAAAGAGAATCATTAGTAGAACCAAATATTATGTCATCAACGTAAATTTGCATAATAAGAATATCTGAATTAAAATGTTTGATAAATAAAGTGGAGTCTACCCAACCAATGGAAAAACCAGATTGTTCTAAAAAATTTTGTAGTCTTTCATACCACGCTCTTGGTGCTTGTTTGAGTCCATACAAAGCTCTTTTCAATTTGAAGACCTTTTATGGATATTTCTCAATTTCAAAGCCTGGAGGTTGCTCTACATAAACTTTTTCATTGATGTGTCCATTTAAAAATGCACTCTTAACATCAATTTGATATAACTTGAAGTTCATGTAACTAGCAAAAGCAAGCATCATACGAATTGACTCTAATCGAGCCACTGGTGCATAGGTTTCATCAAAATCTATGCCTTCTTGATTATAGCCTTGTGCCACAAGCCTTGCTTTGTTACGAATGACTTCACCATTTTCATCCAGCTTATTTCGGAAGACCCATCTTGTTCCAATTACTGGATGATCCTTTGGTCTATCAACTAGATCCCAAACATCATTCCTAGTAAATTGGTTAAGTTCTTCAGACATGGCTAAAAGCCAAAATTCATCATCACATGCCTCATTGATATTCTTTGGTTCTAATTTAGATATGAAAGCAACATTTGCAATATATTTTTCCAACTGCCTTCTAGTTTGGACACCACTCTTTATTTCACCAATAACTTGTTCATGTGGATGATTAGGAACTTCTTTCCAAACCGGTTGAAGAGGAATATTTTCTTGAGAAGTACTTTCTATCAAGGGTTCTTCTTGAAGTGTTGCTTCTTCTTCTTCGCTTAGAGGAATAACCTGCTCACAATTCTCATTAAATGCAACATGTAAAGATTCTTCAATACAAGATGTTCTTTTATTGAAAATACGATATGCTTTACTTCTAGAAGAATATCCAAGAAATATTGATTCATCTGATTTTGAATCAAACTTATCAAGATTATCTTTGGTATTTAACAAGAAACATTTACTACCAAAAATTTTGAAATATGAGATCTTGGGTATACGATCATAATACAATTCAAAACATGTTTTATGTAAAATTGGTTGAATAAGAACACGATTTAAGACATAACATGCTGTATTAATTGCTTCAGCCCAAAAATATTTTGGTAAATTTTTATCTTGAAGCATGGTTCTAGCACATTCTTGCAAAGTTCTATTCTTTCTTTCAACAACTCCATTTTGTGGAGCCGCTCTAGGAAAAGCAAAGTTGTGAGAGATACCATGTAAATTACAAAACTTTAGAAAAGATTCATTTTCAAATTCACCACCATGATCACTACGAATTTTAATAATAGATGTAGATTTTTCATTTGTAATTCTTCTACAAAGTTTAGAAAATTCTGAAAAAGCATCATTTTTGCTTTTTAGAAAAATCACCCATGTAAACCGAGAATAATCATCTACTATAACAAAAGCATACTTGCTACCATTCAAACTTTGAATTCTAGATGGTCCAAATAGATCTAAATGTAAAAGTTCAAGAGGACGTTTAGTTGAAACTATATCTTTTGCTTTAAAAGAACTCTTGATTTGTTTACCCCTTTGACAAGCATCACATAAGTGATCCTTTTTATATGGTATTCTAGGTAGGCCTCTTACAAGATCATTCTTGGATAATTTTGAAATAATTTTAAAATTAACATGTCCAAGTCTCTTGTGCCATAACCATTGAATTTCATTTGAAACAATAAGACATTTTTCATTAAAAGAGGGTAATTCATCTAGATATAGTTCATACACATTGTTTCTTCTTTTACCTTTAAAAATGATCTTTTTAGATTGAAAATCAGAAATTAAGCATAAATCATTTTCAAAAGAAACATGAAAACCTTTATCACATAATTGACTAATAGATATTAAATTATGCTTTAAACCATCCACTAAAAGAACATTTTCTATCAAGGGAAATTTTGGATTACCAATATTACCAATACCTATCACTTTTCCCTTGTTATTGTCACCAAAGGTGACGGTTCCTCCATCCTTATTTTGGAGGGTGAAAAATAACTCCGGCCTTCCAGTCATATGTTTGGAACAACCGCTGTCCAATATCCATTTGCTCCTTATGTTGTGTACCTATAACAAAATCAGAAAATAGAGCATTTGACCCCTTTCTATTTTCGGGTCCATGAGAGTTAGTCTTAGGAACCCATATCCATTTGGATTTTGGTTTCCTTTGATAATAAGTATTCTTTCTATAAAAGGATTTAGAATAAACATGTCTAGAACAATCATATCTAGATGCATTTCTATTAGAACTAGAAAGTTTAGTTCTATGAACAAAAGATTGAGAATAATGTCTTTGATTTTTCACCACAAGATTTGGTCTATTTTGAGTATCAAAGAAGCTATATCCCAATCCGGTTTTATTTACCGAGCATCTTTGAGAACCAAGAAGTTTTTCTAGATTCTCTTGACCATTTGTAAATTTGGTCACTATAGAAAGAAGATCATTTGACTTTTCTTTAAGACTAATAATTTCTTTTTGTAAGAGATTGGTTCTAACTCCAATTTCTTTTATCTCAATTGCCTGGCAAGAATTTTCCTTCTTGAGATCTTCTATTTCTTGAAGTAACACTTTATTTTGAGAGTCAAGAGTTAAATTTTCAGTTTTTAACTCTTTATTTTTAGAACTAAGACTCTTAAATTTAGCATACAAATCATTAAATGCTTCAAATAACTCATCATAGTCAAATTGACTTACCGATTCTTCTTGTGTTACAAAACACATGTTGGCGACTTCTTCATTTGATTCTTCATCGAAAGAGGAGTCACTATCATCCCAACAGGCTTGAAATGCCTTTTTCTTCTTGAATTGGTCCTTGGGCTTGAATTTGAGAAGAGGACAATCTTTCTTGATATGTCCTGCCTTTTTGCAGTTAAAGCACTTTACTTCATTGGGAATGGAAGAATCTGCTTTCTTTGCCTTTCTTTGAAATTTTCCCTTTTTGATGAATCTTCTGAATTACCTTGTGATGAGGGCAATATCTTCATCTTCATCTTCTTCAGAATCTTCTGAGTCAGAAGTAGCCTTAAAAGCAGGAGACTTCTTTTTAGGCTCTTCTTCTTGTCTGTCTTGAAGTTGGACCTCATATGCCATTAGGTTACCAACTAAGTCTTCAAGAGTGAGAGTATTGAGATCATTTGCTTCTTCAATAGCAGTGGTTTTTCTCTCTCATTCAGGAGTTAAACACCTTAGAATCTTTCTGACTAAATCCACTTGTGAATATTCTTTTCCAAGGGATTTCAAAGTGTTAGTTGTATCGGTCATTCTAGTTACCATGTTCGATATAGATTCATTTTGCTTCATTTTGAACAATTCAAATTTATGAACTAAAGAAGCAATTTTAGATTCCTTTACCTTTGACGTACCTTCGTGTGTTACGAGAAGAGTATGCCAGATTTCATTAGCTGTAGAGCATTGAGAGATGCGATTGAACTCTACCTTATCAACGACACAATATAATGCATTCATGGCTTTGGCATTCAGTGAAGCAGTCCTCTTTTCTTCATCGGTCCATCGGCTGAAATCAGTTGATGAAGTTTGATACTTTTCTGAAACAACTCTCCAGATATAGAGATCCATGGATTGCAGGAATATTGTCATTCTTACTTTCCAGTATCCATAGTTTGTTCCGTCGAAGAGAGGAGGACGAACAGAGGAGCTTCCTTCTTTGTGCTGAGATGTTGTAGTTGCCATGCTAGATGATGGTCAAATCAAAGTAATAGCAAACCTGTGCTCTGATACCAAATGAAAGTGCACTAGGATCGAGGCAACGAGCACTAGACGGGGGGTGAATAGTGCTTTCAAAACTTTTCTGCGGAATATTGAATGATTTTGCAAATCTCAAAGCAAACACACAAAGAACACAAGATTTTATCCTGATTCGGTCAAACCCGACCTACATCCAGTCCCCAAGCAAAACCCGCTTGAGATTTTCCACTATCAACCTTGTAAACTACAAGATCACACAGACCATAACCGGTCCCACTTTCAGTAACAACCCAACTGAAAGCAAACAACTCCTTTACACCAAGGAGTCCTTCTTTTTACAGAAAAGAAATAAGAACTTACAATACAACCAATGATCCTTCCTTTTGAATGCAAATGAGATGCAATTGGCTTTTGAGGTTGTTGAAACACTCTACTCACGAATTCACTATCTCTCAAAGTGATTTGAGTGAAAAACTGAAGTGAAAATATCACGTGAGTGAGAAAACAAATACTTGAATGAATAGGAGTGAAAAGCAAGATTCAAATCGATTGAATTTGATGTTTTTGAGTGTAAAATGCACTCATATTTATAGTTAAAAGATTCCATACGTTGAGAGTATGAAAGGGTGTCAAAACGGTCCATTTTGAACGATCAAAACGTTTGAAAAATGAAAAGACACACCTTTTTGAAGTTTCAGGAAAATGGCAAAATTAGTCGACTGAAACATCAGTTAGTCGACTAATAGTTAGTTTTTAGTAGACTGACAGTTATCGTCGGTCGACTGATTTGTTAATCGAGCCGTTTGAAAATCTGAACTTTTGAAACTTAGTCGACTTAAGAAAAGTTAGTCGACTGATAATATCATCAGTAGATTGAAAAACCTTTTAGTCGACTGCTGCTAAAAACTTCTGAAAAACAAACATTCTGTTCGGTCGACTGATAAAAAGCATTAATCGACTGCTGCTAAATTTTCAGAAAACACATGTTCTGTTCAGTCGACTGATAAAATCATTAGTCGACTGCTGCTAATTTTCCAGAAAACAGACATTCTGTCCAGTCGACTGATAAAACCTTCGGTCGACTAATTTGACAAGAATGACTTTTTAGAAAATATGGCGCGAAAGGATTAGTCGACTGATAAGTCTATTGGTCGACTAATAAATATGAAAATTTAAGAAAAGAGTTTTCTAAAAAGATTTTCAAAAGAGCTTCTTTTAGAAAAGTTTTTCTAAAGACTTTTAAGGTGAAGTGCAACCTAAATATGCACTCTAAGTAAGGCTCTTACAAGAATCTAAGACTTTTAATGAATTAAACATTTGCACACTAGTCTTCAAGGATTCTTCACCGAATTCTTCAATTTCTTCATAGCCTTAGCTGAAATGCAGTTGATTCTACTTGCTCATCATCAAAACCTTGTACTTGAAGTATCATGTATGGCTTCATTGTCGTAACAGTTTCCTGCAAAACAACTAAGTTAGTGAAAGAGAAGAAAAAATCACATCACATGGTGAAAAGATATGTATGAAAAAAAAAAAGTTGGAAAATGGCACATACATGTAAATACATACGTGTGCATATATATATAGATTACACATTCATATTCATATATATATATATATATATATATATATATATATATATATATATGGATCACCTATAATATGTGCCTAATGTAGATAAATGAGGATATGCTTAATTTGTGATTTACAACAAGGAGACTACAGCAACTCAGGGAGCTGATGTGGATGCAGAGAAATCATCGCAATGATGATTGTTTTTAGTAGATAAAAGGAAGCTGCAGCACTGCTGGGTGCTGAATGGGAAGTGAAGGGATATGATACATATTACATAGATGAATACATGTAGGTGATATTTGCAGAAAAATGCAGGGAAATATCATTCAGCAGGTGCACTGTGTAGGAGTGGATGGTTACGTGGAGATGTAGTGCTGAAAAAGTGTAGGCAATGGTGGAAGTGAATATTGCTGGAAGAGGGTTGTACGTTATAGCAGGAGTTGGAAAATCACAGCAACAGCTATGAGTGTGAGATACTGTGATAAATGAGGGTGGAAGTAACTAATGAGGCAGTGGTAAGGCTATGCACAGATGATTGGGTTGCAGGCTTGTGAAGACACGTGTTTGCATCATATGCAGGTGGTGTTGCTGTGTAAAACTGGGGTAGATGTATGTTATGCAGAGAGGAAACTTACCCAAAGAACCAGTAGTCTATAATGAAACAGTATAACCGAACCCACAGGAATCATGATACTCCCCAACATCTAGCTACTGCATTTATGTCCGAAACTTTCAGAAAGCAACATACTTATGCAACCCTTCAACCAGTTATCCTTTCAGCGAGCTGATGGACTGTCGCATTATTTAGACCAAGATACAATTGTTAAATTTTCAATTCTTGCAACTCAAATTTGGTGCTCCTGAGTAACAAAAAGGGAATGCACTTAATGGAAGGTCATGACACCTCCTTATTCTCAAGACTTCTTTGCAATTGGCCTCCCACCAGCAACGATCCTAATGACCATTCACTGGAAGTATTTGACCATTATCATCATATCACTGATGATTAACAAGTAGCACCCAATCAAGTGATCCACAGGAAACTATTTCATATCTAACTACACACTTACCTTTGACTTGAATGATAATATGATTAACAACAGTGATTTAACTCTCAGCATGTTCTTGGTTTGCAAGGCACCACTATTAGCATTTTCACCATGAAGATCCATCATTGGGCACAAAGGTTCCATGGTCCAATACAGGAGGTATATTTTTTTTGGATTTCTCTATTTACAGGGAATACAACAACTATACTGAAGGTGCTGGAGATCAATTAAATTCCAGAAACGATGATGTCTTCATCTTTACAGGAATTTTCCTAATACATATAAGGTAAGAAATATGACTGATCGTGAGATGAGGTTGAATTTCTGGACTTGAGACTCAGATTTACACCTCAATGATAGGACATTACAGGGACAGGCGCTAATGGGGGATAGAGTAACACATGTGAGACATGATCAGCACGCCTGAAATATGAACGATCTGGGCAAAATGGAAGTAACTATAACTAAGTAAAAGAAAAGAAAAAAATGATAAACAACGCTAATGAATGGTATTGACTAATGAAATAATGGAAATACAACTGTAGATAAGAAATCTTAATGACTGAAATAACACGCAGCAGTTTACGAAAAATATGTTATAAACAGGAGATTATTTGGATGAAAATTCATGAGCATTGTCATGACATATGCTACCAATAGCAAGAGGCTGGAGGTCACCAAAACAGTGAATAGCAGAACTGATTAACTGGGAGGTTTTAATGGGTCATATCTCTTCCTTTTTTTTTTGAATGGGAGGTACGAAACATTGAATAGCCTGATGACAATGTAAGCCATGCATGATTGATGATGAAATGTCAAATTGTAAAAAAAAAAAAGAAACGTGGAATATATCCTTGGTTCAGATGCAGCAGGATGTAATTGAAATGCTGGGATCCAGCGTGATATTAAATGAGGGATAGAAACGTAGGGCAAACAAAGTATAATTGAACACCTTTGAAATGAGAATGCCTTGCAATCAAGATCAACAAAAGTAAAACAGAACGCTATGGAATGTAATTGAAACGAGAAATCAACAAAAACAAAAAAAATGAGATGGGCAGAGAAATTAAAATCACACAAAATGCAGCAAACGCATGACGAAATATACCATATGTCTTGATGATGAAACAATGCTGATGAAAGGCGTTAAGGTTCCCCTCTCTTCTTTTTTTTTTTTTTAAAACAAATATCATTGAAGTCATTAAGAGACAGAGTGATGATACAAATGTGTGTTCAGAAAATAGGGGTTAGGTTCACATTAAAATGGAGATAATACGAAGATATGTGACGGAAAAACCCAGAAGAAAACATGTGATTACAGAAATAAAATGTAGGAATCTGGAAGAATCCCATTTATTATTGCACGATAGGTGACCCGATCTTGCTTCAAGCAACATCAGGGTCACGGAAGTGCTTTGTTTAAGGAGGATAATAAAAAAAAAAAGTAATCTAAGTACATGAAAAGCTCAAAATTACAAAAGGAAATGAAAAGAGCTCTTACCGAGTTACCGTAAACTTCTTGCAGCGAGATATTTTCTTTCGTCGGTTGGAGAAAAGAATAGGGAAAATATCAATGTACACCGAATGAGGAATGTTCAGAAGTCGATTGCTGCAGGGGCTTGATAGACCTCCTTTGATACGAGTGTGGCTCTGCTTGATGATCGAAGGGACGTAAAATGATCACTGTGAAGTCCTTGATTAATGATGGTTGAAAGGATCGATGGAAGGGTTTAATGGATGTTTGATCGATCCTCCAGAAGGAAAACCTGATGATCGATGGAGGAAATTGGTGGATAACGGATATCAAAGAAGAAGGACTGGATGATCAACCAAGGCGGATATTGCCTCTCGATGGAGGGAATTGATGGACACTTGAAATGAAAAACCGATCTCCAGAAAAAAAAATGGATCCTCCTTAATAGAAGACAGAGTCCTCTTTTTAAGGAGGGCGTGGAAGGCTCCCGAAGGTGGTTCGTTGGAGATGGAGGATGGAGGAACAAGCCGACTGTTGCAAATCGGACGGTGGAGAGGAGAAGGAAGAAGACGCGGGAAGAGTTTGTTGGATCTTTTGTGATATTTCCTAAAATAGGCTCCCTTAAAAAGAATTTTTTGTAAAATAGTTGAAATTTGAGGTTTTCAACAAGAAGCTTTTTAAAACCTTGAGAATCTTTTGCTTTTCTTGTAATTTTTCCAATTTTTTTGGTTTTTTATGTTATTTTTCTATTTTTTTTGTATTTTTAGAATAAAATCCCAAAGTTTTGTGAGAAAACAAAGGTTAAAACTAATTTTTTTGTGTTTTTGCAAAAATATTTACAAAAAGAAATTTTTCTGAGAATTTAAAAATTTCTTTAGAAATGGGTTTTGATCCGAATTTTGAGGAATTATGGATTTAAAGTGCTGGATTTGGATCCGGAGTTGATTTTGAATATATCAATATGAATTTTAATTCAGAGAATCTGAAGAAATGACTTGATTTTCTCAGAAAAACGGGGTTAGAGGCAAAAGAGTCATTTTTACAAAACTTTGAAAAATTTGGGTGTTCACAAACGGTTAAATCTAGTGAGATTTTTTTGTGACAATTTCTCACGATATTATCACAAGATTTACTAAATCTCACTATAATATCATGATATGTTTATCGTAACTTTTTTTTTTTTACGGTTCTTTCAAGTTTCAAAACCCTTGAAACCATAAGTCCCTTGAGAGGTGTATATGTAACAAAGGATTGTTTTGGGCATCACTGTGCATTTGTTGTTGTTGGCCGATGCAGCTCTCTTTTTGGGCATCATTGTGCATCTCTCTGTTTTTTGGCATCACTGTGCAGCCTTGGCACATTATAGTGATGTTACAACTGGCCACGTTTGTATGACCAACATCAGTAAGACTCATAGAATCATCAATGGGATTTGACATCAGCATTCTGTTTCGTTTATACTCTGCTGTTTTCTGTGACCAAATTCATGAACAATTACGAAAACTAAATAATTTCTTCAGTAATCGCACATTAGAAAGTGCACTCTTACCTCCCCCATCAAAATTAACACTTGTGAGACACTGAAAAGACAAAAAAGTAAAGAAAAGCAATCAATCCATAGGCTCTTACATTTTTCAGCTATGGATGTACAAGTTGGTAACCCGTCCATATGGGTTTCTCAGAAATGGAGAAAGCACGATGGGACCTTCGGAATTTGGACGAACAAATCTGAGAGGGGTTTTTGCGAAAGGAGGAAATATAGAGTCCCCAAAGCTTTGAAAAGGGGAAGAAATTGGGCGTCTCATTGCTGAGACTGCAAATAGCTTTTGAAATCAAAGAATCTTTCGCAAATGGTTCATGTTTAACCCTTATCCTGAGTGGGGGAAATCTACCATACAGGTTTCTCAAAAATGGAAAAAGCACGATGGGACCTTCGGAATTTGGACGAACAAATCCGAGAGGGGTTTTTGCGAAAAGAGGAAATATAGAGTCCCTAAAGCTTTGAAAAGGGGAGGAGAAATTGGGTGTCTCATTGCTTAGACTAAAAATAGCTTTTGAAATCAAATGATCTTTCACAGAAATTTCAGGTTTGACCCTTATCCTGAGTGGGTAACACCATACGGAATCCTTGACTGAAGAAACCGCGATGGGACAGGAAGAGATACTTCAACTGAGTGAGGCAACTCTTCTGGAAGATATAAACAATGCTAGGTTGCATAAAAAATGGATATTGAATGTTTATTTCATTTTTGGAACGGCTAGAAAATTTTGCCAATAAGATAAAATCATAGTAGATTCAAAATGTGCACGTATGTGCAAAGATATTCCCTCTGTTACCTAGAGTATTTTCTCTAATGAGGTTAACTCCTCAGTTGTAAGAGTCAAATTCAAAAATTTAGCACTGATGATTTTCTTCAAGGAAGCTATTTATTTCCCTGATATGAGAATAGAAGAAATATTCTTAATTTCATAAAAGCAGGAAGTGAAGAGATATTGATAAAAGAATTTTACATGAGAACAGATGACTTCTGGCAACTTTGGCAGTTTGATATCTGGGTGTTTTCCCACGATGATCCTTTTGCACTCTTTTTGAGTCATTGGGCTTTCTCGGTCTTTTCTTATCATCCTTCATTTGGATGTCCTGACTTTTTCTCTTTTTCAGGGAAGGGTACGTCACAAACTCCTTCATCTTGGAGATGCTCCAATCCTTCTTTCTCTCAGGGATTATATATGATATTGGCTCAAAAAAGGTCTTTTAGATGATAGCTGGAATCAAATATCTTTTAGGGTTTGTCGGTAGGTTCATCGCATCTGCCTTCATCTTGACAGTGGTCCGAACTTTCCCTGGAAGGATCCGTGACAAACTCCGTCATCTTGGAGATGTTTCAAATCTTCTTTAGCCCCGGGGATCCACTCGCTTAATTCGCCTTCATCTTGACGACAATCGAGAGATCTCTTTTGCGGATATTTGACTGAAGCTTTTAAATGAATAAATGAGGGGATAATGGATTGAGTGGATTCTTTTTATGGTTCAAGATATTTCCACTGCCTGATTGCCAGAAAGTCATTTTAGAACATGCGCCATAGCCAAGATTAATATCAATTTGCTTCTGGCTTTTCAACATCATTGAAGATTTCTTTTATTGATCATATCGAGGATATTTCTTACATCCTTTTGGTTGATCAACAGGAAAAGATTTGAATTTTTACCTCTTTTTCGCAAAAAGTTCCACCTTTTGGAAGGAAATACAGGAGGTAATCTGAGAAAATTCTTTTTGTGTAATAAGAATGTTCAGAATCAGCAAATGCTTTTAACAAATTGGCAAAGTTTTCATGAATTTCTTGTGAAATAATCACTCAATATAGATTTTGATGAGACACTTAGCTGTAATTTAAAGAAATGGTGTGAGAAATCAGACTTTAGAAAACTGGACTGATGAAATATATTAGGTTTTTGGAAATCCCGACCAGTTTATAAGAAACTGGATTTTTGATAATCCCGACCAGTGAAAACACTGGATTTCAAATCCCGACCAGTAAAAAATACTGGATTTCAAATCCCGATCAGTTATGAAAACTGGATTTCAAATCCCGACCAGTTATGAAAACTGGATTTCAAATCCTGACCAGTGAAAAATACTGGATTTTAAATCCCGACCAGTTATGAAAACTGGATTTCAAATCCCGACCAGTTATGAAAACTGGATTTCAAATCCCGACCAGTGAAAAATACTGGATTTTAAATCCCGACCAGTTATGAAAACTGGATTTCGAAACCTGACCAGTTATGAAAACTGGATTTCAAATCCCGACCAGTGAAAAAAATACTGGATTTTAAATCCCGACCAGTTATGAAAACTGGATTTTAAATCCCGACCAGTTATGAAAACTAGATTTTAAATCCCGACCAGTTATGACAACTGGATTTGAAAATGAAGGATTTAATCTGATGATTTGCAAAGTGACTGAATTTGGGAGGTTATAACCTGAGGGTTGAGAGAATGATGAGATTTTGAAGATATTGTAACCAAAGGTTGGGAAACTGATAGAATTTTAAAAGATTGAAGATCTTGAAGGTTTGAGAATGATAGAATTGAGGAGTCGCACCCTAAGGGTTTGATCTTTTGGAATACACGACCAGCGGGAGCTAGATCTTTTGGAATACAGGACCAACGAGATGCTGGATCCTCTGGAAATACATGACCAGCGAGATGCTGGATCTTTTGGAAATACATGACCAGCGAGATGCTGGATCCTTTGGAAATACATGACTGGCAAAAGCTGGATCTTTTGAAAATACATGAAGTTTTTGGGAGATTTAAGTCAGAACTTGAATTTAGAAGGAGAAAGGTCTTTGGTCAGAAGACTAATTTTATAAGGTTACCGGTGTGAGAACCGGATTTTCCAAATGAGCTCAATTTTGAGAAATAACCAGTGCGAGAGCTAGGTTTTGAAGATGAGCTAGATTTTCAAAATGAGTTTTTAGAAGATAATTCAGGATTTATCCCCTTATCCTGAACGGGGGAAATAATAAAAAAGAATACCTCATTGAAAGGAGGCATCAGGTTTATCCCTTAACCTGAAAGGGTGCATTTTGAAGATAAAGGTAGATGAAATTTTAATAAGATTGAAAATTTTAAAACTTGACATAAATGAGCATTAGCTTGATGTAAATCTGATCAAAGCAAAATGAATCAAATGAAAATAAAGATTACAAGATCAATTAAGAATTAACAAAATTTTGAGGAAAAGAACTTTCGTCTAATCCTGCCTGCATATGATGAGAAAGATTTTTATGAATTAAAATAAAATGCCCCAGTATCATGGAGAAGAATGTAAGAATTGATAGAAGATCATTGTTTTTATTGAAATGGCTCTTTGAATAGTACAAAAGGTTTTTGAATAAAAATTCTAAGTATAAAATTTCTTCAAATGCAGAGCATTGATGGGATCTGGCATCTCCACTCCATCTGCGTTGATTAGACGATACGAATTGCGAGGCAAAGCTTCCTTAACCACATAAGGGCCTTCCCAATTGGGTGACCACTTGCCCCGTGGTCGATGCTTGAGGTGAGCTGTCGATCTGAGCACCAAATCGTTAACTCGAAATTTTCTCTCAATGATGGACTTGGCATAGTGTCGAGCTATCCTTTGTCGATAAGCTTGAGCATGCTCTGCTGCCTTGAGCCTTTTTTCATCTAGCAGATCCAGCTGCACCAATCTCTGCTGCTGATACCGATCAAGTGGCAATTCTATAAGTGAATCAAATTTGAGAGCGGGCTTTTGGACATGGAGAGGCAATACTACTTCAGTTCCGTAAACAAGTTCTGAAGGAGTGGCATTAGTCGAAGTCCGAATGGTGGTCCGATATGCCCAAAGTGCGTCATGAATTTTCTCATGCCAGTCTCGACCTGTCTTCACAGTCCTTTCCAAAATACGGATCAAAATTTTATTGGTGGCCTCTGCTTGGCCATTCCCTTTAGGATAATAAGGAGCTGAGAAATGATGGGAAATTCTGAATTTAGAACAGAAGGTCTTCATTCTCTCATTTTTGAAATGGGTTTCATTGTCTGAGACAATATCATGTGGTATGCCGAAGCGACAAAGGATGTTCTTATGAATGAAAGAAACCACATGGTGGCCTTCTACTGTGCGTAGAGTAACAACTTCAACCCATTTCGTGAAGTACTCTGTAGCAGTCAGAAAGTATTTGTGGCCGTTAGAAGCAGAAGGAGTAATCGGGCCGACGACGTCAAAAGCCCACATAGAAAATGGCCAAGGAGAAACAACTGATTGTAGATATGCGGCCGGAGCATGAATATAAGGCGCGTGCAGTTGGCACTTGACGCACTTCTTTACAAATCTATGACAGTCCTGCTGCATGGTATTCCAATAGTACCCTGCTCGAACGATCTGCTTGACGAGAGTCTGATAGCCGACATGGCCACCACAAATCCCTTCATGCGCCTCTTGGATAACTTCCATAGCCTCTTCTTTGTCTAAGCACCTTGAATACTCATAACTGAACCCACGGCGGTAGAGGACATTGGCAAGAATGAAATATCGTGTAGACATACGCTGTATTGCACGTTGCTCCCTTTTTGGCATCTCTACTGGAAATTCACCAGACTCAATGAAATTCTTGATATTTTGATACCAAGGCTTCTCCTTCTGATTGACCTGGTTTACTTGCATAATTGAATCGAAAGTAGGTTGCTCGAGTTTGCCAACTTCGAAAAAACGACATGACTCACCATCTTTGAGGGATAGAATGGAACCCAGATTGGCCAAACCATCGGCTATCTGATTATGCTCTCTTCTAATATGACTGAGCTGAAATTCTTCGAAGCTGTCCACAAGAGTGAGGATGATCTTCTGATATGGGATCAATTTTGGATCTTTTACTTGCCATTCAGTGTTAACTTGACTGACAACCAGTAGTGAATCACCAAAGGCATGCACCCTTTTGACATTGAAACTTTGCAGAATTTTGAGGCCTTGTATTAGAGCTTCATACTCGGCCATATTGTGAGTGCATTGAAAACCAAGTTTGAGAGAATAAGGGATCATTTCTTTTTCTGGAGTGATCAGCAAGACTCCGATCCCGATGCCAGACATATTTTTAGAGCCATCGAAGAACATGTTCCAAACTGGGGGCTGTTGGATATTACAAATGTGCTCATCAGGAAAATCATCCTTTGTTTTAATTTCTTCCGTCAAAGGGAAATCCGCCAACTGATCTGCGATTGCTTGGCTCTTAATCGACTTTTGAGAAACATACTCTAAGTCATATTGCATCAGAAGGACTTGCCACTTTGCAATTCGTCCAGTGAGAAAAGGTTGTTCAAGAATATATCTGAGCGGATTAAGTTTTGACAGAAATTTGATTTCAGAAGCCAATAGGTAATGTCTCAATTTCTGGCACATCCAAACCAGAGCCAGACAAGTTTTCTCCATCTGAGAATACTTCTTTTCATAATCAATGAAAGTTTTGCTAACATAGTAGATGGCGTGCTCTATCAGGCTGCCCTCTTCATATTAAGCGAGGAATCCACCACAGGCATTCTAATTAACTGAAATATATAGTAGAAGAGGTCTTCCCAATTTCGGCGGCTTCAACACTGGTGGATTAAGGAGATACTGCTTGATGCGCTCAAACGAGAGCTGGCATTTTGATCCCCATTCAAACTTAACTCATTTTCTTAGCAAATGGTTGAAAGGCTCGCATCTCATGGCCAGATTAGAGATGAATCTGCGAATAGACTGAATACGCCCTTGAAGGCTTCGTAGTTCCCTGAGATTAGTTGGGGGCGGCATGTCGATAATGGCTTTTGCCTTGGCCGGATCCACCTCGATTCCTTTCTTGCTGATGATGAAGCCGAGTAATTTGCCAGACTCAACTCCAAAAACACATTTCTGAGGGTTAAGTCTCAATTTATAGAGAATAAGTCTTTCAAAAACTTGACTAAGAGCATCGAGGTGATCCTCTTCTTCTTTAGACTTAACCAAAATGTCATCCACATATGCATCCATATTCTTGTGCATTTGATCGTGGAAAATAACGGCCATTGCCCTTTGATAAGTTGCTCCAGCATTTTTGAGCCCGAATGGCATGACTGTATAGCAAAAGGTTCCCCATGGTGTAGTAAATGAAGTCTTGGACTGATCACGAACGGCCAGCTTGATCTGATTATAGCCTGAATATCCGTCCATGAAGGAAAACATTGCATGACCTGCTGTGCTATCGATCAACAGGTCAATATTAGGAAGTGGATAATCGTCTTTCGGGGTGGCTTTATTGAGATCCCTGAAATCAATGCAAATCCGAACTTTTCCGTTCTTTTTAGGGACTGCTACGATATTTGCCAACCAATCTGGGTAATCAATGGCCCGGATGAAGCCTGCTTTTAACAAATCTTCAAGTCCTTCCTTGACTTGTTGCTCAATTCGAGGGTCTAACTTTCTCAGTTTTTACTTGATTGGTCTGGCTTCTGGCTTCAATTTGAGTCGATGCTCAACCAGCTTGATATCCAATCCTGGCATATCTTCATAAGTCCAGGCAAATACTTCCTGATGCTTTTCAAGGAATTGGATAAGTCTAGCTTTTTCAATTTCGCTTAGACTCGACCCGATTTTGAGAATTTTCGGATCATCTTCCGACCCAATGTTGATATCCTCAGTTGGATCTTGAACCAAAGCTGATGGTTCATCCTGCTTCTGAATGTGAGCAAATTCTGGTAAATCCTGAATGGTGGAATCAAACTCGGCTGGCTCTTCGGTCTGTTCTACTGCCTGACTGACCTCTGCTCTTTCTTTCATCTCAGAAAACCTTGCCAATTTCAGATACTTGGGATTGATAACAAATCTTGTCATTGATTCAAGAGTTAATAATCCTGAAAATGTGAGAGAGGTTGTTTAAGAAAAAGTACGAGCCAAATCAAATTTTTGTATAAGTAAAGAACAATGACATAGACAAAATATAAGAAGGAATGATAGATGCTCAAAATGTGAAGAGAAAATTGATCTTTCATTGATTGGAAATGAAGTATTTACAAGACATTGACAAAAGATGGGATCGCGTTGTCCCTACAAGATTTAACAAAAGATAAGAAAAGAAAGCAGGAAAACTAAGGCATCATCTCTTTATTGGCTTCCTCTGACAAAAATGGTCTTCTTGCTGGAATCCTGGCCGGTGAACCCCAACCCTGAACTGTCTGCATGCCGAACTGGAATGATGGGCTCCATCATGTCGTCTTCATCTTTCCCCATGCCTCGGAATGGCTGGTATCCATGTTTTATCAGCAGATCAAATCTCTTTCTTGCTTTAGAAAACGGAGAGAATAAAGGATGATCTTTGAAGGAGGTGTAATCAATGCGGCCTCCTAGCTTGAAGAAACAAGGTCCCTGCCATTGGACCGTAGCTACCACGCTCTCTTCTTCCATGATATCTTTCACCTTTAACATCTCTAGACTGTCACTGAGATTGATTTCCTCTGCCTCCCGGATGCTAGGAATATCTGCCGTAAATGTTGGACGAGGGATCATAGGCTGTGGCAGCCTTTCTTCAGGGTCTTCACCCAAGACAGTGGTAATCATTCCGCCCTTAGACCACTTTATGCATTGGTGGAGAGTTGATGGAACGACATTGGCATTGTGGACCACGTTCGTCCTAACAACAGGTTGTAAGTTGGCGGTACGTTGACGACATGAAATAGCACCGTATGCACTGAGTAGTTAATGAAGATTTCTAGGAAGATCTTGCCCTTGGCAGTCTGCCCGTAATTGTCAAAACCGTAAATGGTGATGGGATCAGGCACATATTCTTCCTCTTTCAATCCCAATGCTTTCGCTGTCATTTCTGGGCAAATATTCAGATTGCTGCCCCCATCAACAAGTACATGTGGGACAGTCATGCCCCTGGTCCTGAGTACGATGTACAATGCATTGTTGTGGAATGAATGAGGCTTAGGCAGGTCCTCATCTGAAAAGGTAATGGGCGCATTTGTCATTGCCTGATTTACTATTTGTGCCATGTCTTCGGGCGTGGTGCCCGACTTTACTTTGATCTTTCTTAGTAGATCATTGAGCTTTTCCCGATGCTGGGGAGAATCATGAGTCAATTCGAAAATGGAGATGTTGGAGAGTGCTGTGATAGGCTTCTGAAGGCTTTTGGCCCGCCCTTCTGCTGCTTCTGAGGTTTCTGCTTCTTCTGTGCAGGCTTCCCTTTTCACAAATCTCTTTGGAAAAACTTGGATTTTTCCATTCTCAACTGACATGTTTCTGATATTTAAAAATGAGAGGATATCCCCTCTCTGAAATGCAGGCTGATTCTGATGTAGAACCATCACCTGATGCTGCAAACTTGTTTCTTCGCCGGAACATGAACGTATGTGATTTTGTGGAAGGAAGGGATGCTCGGAAATGGTTGATGCTGAATGTTTTGGAAATGGGGCGGACAGGATGTCCATTTTGCCCTTTTCTTCATCCTCGATGAGGATGCTTTTATCGATGCAATCCTGGATCAGATGCTTCAGGACGAAGCAATATTCAGTGTCATGGCCCATTGCTCTGTGGAACTTGCAATACTGTTCCTTAAATCTACCCATGAGCACTGGCGGATCTGCAACCATGGGAAGTTTCACCATCCCATGGGACAGCAAGTATTCCAGAATTTTCTCCAAAGGCTGATCGAGGGGAGTGAATTTTAGATCCCTGCTCCAGTTTATATGTTTGGGCTTTTCTTGAAGGTCCCTCTTTTGTTGAGGACCGGTCGGGAGAGGCTTGTCATTGTTCTTGAAGAATTTGCCCTTTCTTCCTCTGTTTTGTTCGGGCTTTGTGCCACTGCCACTGCCCTGTTTACTGCTACTGCCCTGATCATCCCTTGGAACCTCGGCGGAGTAGGTGAAGTGTGCCTTCTTCTTTGGGTCTGGGATATTCTTGGCCAAGGTGACACCTTCATACATTCCATTCTCCACCCCCATCTCGAGCCATTCTGCTCGCTCTGTCAGTTCGATAAAGGATTTGGAGGGGTATAGGAAGAGGAGGCTTTTTAGGGGCTGAGAGAAATTATTGAGAATGACTTGGAGAGCATGCTCCTCAGAAATAGGGTTCCTCATTTTGTTGCACAGGCTTCTCCATTTGTGAATGAAATCCCTAGCCTTTTCATTGGGCTCCTGCTTCAAGTTGCACAGGTGGTTTAGGGTGGGCAGAGCTTCCGTGTTGAACAGGAAGCGTTCAACAAACATGTTGACGACTTTGTCAAAATCCCTTAGCTCAATGGGATTGACGTGCTTAGCATACCATTTGGCGGCTATTCCCTCCAAACTGCGGGGGAAACAGAGGAAGAGGGCACGATTGTCTTCGCTGAATCGGGCGCATTCCGCGAAGAACATGGCAAGGTGAGCCTTGGGGTCTCCGGATCCATCGAATTTAATGAATTTTTGGGGGAGGTTCTCCAAATTGATGTCTCCTTCCAAACCAAGGTAGAAATCCTGCCTAGTGTATGACCTTTTCCCTTTATCCCGGACTTGCAGGTCTTTAACAATTTTGGTCAGTGCCTGGATTGAGTCCTCTGCAGGGGCCCCATACTTGTGCTTATTCACTGACACTGGTTCTTCCACTGGCTTCTTTGATGATCGCAGATGCTTTGAGATGTAGATCAACTGCTCTTCTTCAGAATTCTCTTCTGCTGACTCAGAATCTTCAGAAGTACTGTCACGCTGTACTTTCTGCTTGCTGATTTTAACCGGCTTTTTTATGGGCTTCATCTTAGCCTTGGCCTTAGAAGTTGCTTTCTTTGGAGCCGCCTTAGCCTGCTCAGCCATCATTTTAGTCATCATTTTCTGGAAAACCCGGTACATGGCCGGATCAACATCACTCTCATCTCCGGAGTCATGTTTTTTGGAATGTCTAGGAGAATTCATCTCTTCTGGCTCGCTGTCACTGTGCTATTGAGCAGCCCTCTTATCAGCCCTTGTCTGAACCATTTTCAGATGCCAAAGCTTTCCTGTAGAATATGGGAATGGTTAGAGTATGGAGAAGCTTTCGAAAAATCATAATTTCTTTGAGAAAAAGCAAGAAATGAGGAAATTTGGTAGACAATTTCAAGAGATTATCCCATTACCCGGGATTGGGTCATCACATGACTAGTGATAATTGTGTTACCATTTTGATGATAATAGAGAAATATGCCTTGTTACCTAGGCGAGGTCGTCAACCATGATAAAATATATTGAAGAAATGCTGAAGGAATATCCCTTTTACTCAGGATTTAGGTCGTCACCCAAAATTTGTGACTTTTATTTGTGCTATAAACAAAAATACAGAAAACAACATTTTTGGCCAAAAAGTAAAATTTTTATTGATATTTTTAACATTTAAAGACAGAGAGAAGGTGGGCAGACAGTTTGCCACCACTCTTGATATTCAGATGATACATTTGGTCCAGGAAATATAGACAGAGAAATAAAGGAGTTCCAGATATATTTAGCGACATGATATGCCCCAGACCACTGATCCGACTGCAGGTTGAATTCTGACACGTTGCCTGTCGGGAAACGGGTGTTGGCACGGACCTGCCGCTGTGAAAACTGCCTCAGACATCGTTCCGGCTGATAATCAACACAAAAGAAAGGGCCCATCAACTTGTAGCGCTTGTCACGGGCATAAGTGTATCGAGGAATAGTCTCTCTTCTGTCAAAGAAATCCCAGGTGATCTCCTCCTGATGGAGCTTCTCGATCAGAGCTCGGCATTGGATAACTGTTTTTGGCTGCTTACTGTTGAGCCTGAAAGAACTGGCCTTCGAGGGAACGTGTCGCAGGAACCATGACTGAAGGGCATAAGTGCATCCTTCTACCAGAATGGTCTCCCCAAGAGCAAATCGAGCCAAGCCTCTATAAAGAAAGGCTAATGCGGCCATGGAAACTGAAAGTTGACGGGTCTGATTGCTTCCCCATCTTCGAAGGAGCTGAGCGACTCTGACATCTATGAAATTTTGACCATCTTGAAAGAAAGCTAACCCCACTGTGCACAGGATCATGGCGTGCGGAATTCTGTCTTTCGTTGCTCGAGACAGAGTGTCAACCTCTTTGTAGGATCCATACTTTTGATATAGTTCAAATAGGTCGATGAACTGATTTCCACCAATCTCAGTGAGAGGCCAAGATCTGCTCTCTGTTGCTCTTGCTAGGGCTTCTCGAACATCCACCCCTTTGATGTTGATCAAAAACTATTGCTCGAAAGGATCATCTGGCTGACCAGCTGGTTCGGGCAACCCCATAATGTCATTGAACTCATCCATCAGTAGAGTCATTTCTCCCCATGGAAACCAGAATGTGCAAGTACGTGGATTCCACCGTTCTGCCATGGCCTGAATCAAAGCTCCATTGATGACTCGTTTGCCTGCCGCCGATGCCATCTCCAACCCACAGTCATCCAAGTGGTCTGGAAACATACGTGAGAAGGTGGCGAACCAAGAATAATACCACCGAGGGAAGAAAGGACGAGACTGGATGACCCGCAGATCCGGGGGTCCATCCTGAATCTGATAGAAGACATGATCTCGGGGAAAGACAGCATCGAGGGAATTTGACGCCATTGAGAGGATACTGGGGCAAAGAAAATAAGGGGAATTAGATAGAATGCAGGACTTATGGATAGACTCTTTAAAGATTCAACCTGGAAATTTTGAAAAGGTTGATAAAAATTTTTAAAGGAATTTTCCAGGGTTTTGAAGAAAATTTGATCTAAAAAAAGGAGAAAAAGAAATGTAGGTAGAGAGAAACATACACCTGGGGTTTTTGAAAATAAGGATAAGTTTTGAATAATACACCCAGGGTTTTGAAAAAGGGTCTGATACAAATATATGAGGGAATAAGAGAATTATCATACAACCAAAGCTGCACAAACAAGGATGCGCATACAGCATTCCCTAAAGGCTGACTCTAAATGCAATAGTTGAAATGGCTTGTAGGACCTTAATCCTAACTCTAGGGTTCAAATCATCTGATTCCAATCAAGATATGCCGATATACCCAAGCCGAAGCTCGAAGTACGTGGCATAGAAATATTTCTCCGGTTCTAAGGTAATGGCTTCCCAACATCCTTGAGCACCTACCGATATACCTCAGACTATGGCCCTTAGGTACGTGGTAGGGGGGCGCGAACCCAAATAAGTGGTCCAATTGTGAGGCTCTCTCCCGAACTATGGTTCAGTGAGACAGCCCAGCAACGTGAAGACCAGAACAATATAGGTAAGGGATGTTTTTGAAAACATGTTCAACATGCAGAAATCAGATGGCTCTAATGCAAGTCCTAAAGAGATAGATTTAAATGAAAAGAAGCATACACTTGCATACATTGTTTATATTCAATCCCTAAAATTGAGGAGAGTTGTAAAAAACCTAAGTCTAATGTGAACATGGATATAATCTCCTCAATATGGTCCTACCAAACCATACTTAGATCCTATATGCAATGATGTCAGCTTTAGGACAGAGTCTAGGCTCCTAAGGTTTGCATGGAAAATGTAGCTGACATAAAAGAAATAAAGACTTAGAAAATATCAAAGCAAAAGAAAAGGCATAATTCGATCGGACGGAGACGGGTCCCATCACGGTCGCCAAACCTGTGATCATCGCAAAAATTTTCCTCTCGTGATATCCTCTCTCTTCCTTCTCTTTTTCCTTTCCCACCTCTTATTTTCCTCCTTTTTGGAAGGGAGAAAGATAAAAAGACGGAAAAAAAGAGAGAAGAGAAAAGAAAGAGAAGAGGAGAGAAAGGGGAACTCTTTTGCGGGTCTCACTTGACCTTAATTTTGAAGAATTTTGAAATAACTCGCCTCCGTTTTTGAAATATTTGCGGGAAAATTGGGAGACGGGATCCGCTCGTCGGTACGAGGTTCGATCGTTCCTGGCGCCTTTACCAGGGGTAATCGAACCAAGGGTCGGATTAATGCCTTTTTGCTTTGCTAAGAAATTATCTAAGTATTTATTCTAAGTCTAGATGCACAAAGGATCATGCTTGTGCAAATGCAAAGATGTATGCTCTTTTTGAAATATTTTGAAGAATTTCCAAGTGAGTCTGATAAAGTGAAGAAATGGTTTCTTACTTAGAACTTATGATTTAAAATTCTAAGTTTTTAGAAATAATCAAGAGCTTGGAATAATAAACGAGAAAGAAATGACTTGGAGCTTTGAAATGAAAGAAAATGAAGTTTCAAAGTCATAAATGGACTTTGAATTTAGAAAATTTGAACTTGGATGAATATTTGGAATGGAATTGAATTTTAATTTTGAAATTAGAAGAAAATGCAGGAAATCTAAAAAAATTGAGAAATGGGATTTGGATTTGGAATTTTGAATGGAATTGGATTTAAGATTTGGAATCCAAGAAGGTTTTTGGATCTGAAAATAGAGTTGGACTCTGGATCCTGAGACGGATTTAGACCTAAAGTCTGAGATCCAAAGTGAATTGGGTTCTGGATCCTAGAATGGATTTGGATCTGAAGTCTGAGATCCAAAGTTGAGTTTGATTCTGGATCCTAAGAGTTGGAATTTGGATCTGAATCTAAGATCCAAAGTAG
The DNA here is from genome assembly GCF_984573655.1 of Nuphar pumila. Lineage (NCBI taxonomy): Eukaryota > Viridiplantae > Streptophyta > Magnoliopsida > Nymphaeales > Nymphaeaceae > Nuphar > Nuphar pumila. The sequence continues at coordinate 58,553,986 of NC_143253.1, read as the reverse complement.
AATTGGATTCTGGATCCTAAGAATGGAATTTGGATTTGAATCTGAGATCCAAAGTAGAGTTTTATTCTGGATCCTAAGAGTTGGAATTTGGATTTGAATCTGAGATCCAAAGTAGAATTGGATTCTGGATCCTAAGAAAGGAATTTGGATTTGAATCTGAGATCCAAGGTAGAATTGTGTTCTGGATCCTAAAATGGAGTGGATCTAAAGGTCTGAGATCCGATATGAATGTTGAATCCTGGATCCTGGAATAGGTTTTGGATCTGAATCTGAGATCCAAAATAGAAGTTGAATTCATACTTGGAAATCTGGATCTAATATTAGGATCTAACTTTGGTTTTGGGTTTTGAAAAGTCCAAATAGGACTTTTAAAGATGGATCTGGGTTTTGAAAACCCAGATTGAACTTAGGAAGGTTTGGATTTTGAGATTCAGAGTCAATCTCAACTTTGATTAAAAACTTGAAGAAAACTTGATTTTGAATCATAGGATGAATCAGAAACTTCAAAGTTAAATTGAACTTCGAAATTGAATTTTGAATTGAGTTTGGAAATTTGAAGTTTGAATATGAAATGATTTTGAAATTTCAAAGTCAAATTGGACTTTGAAATTGAGATAGGTTTGGAATTTGAAATAGAAATTTGAAGAAAGATGTTCAAAATCACTTGGGTTTTTGAAAAAGAATTTTGAAAAATATGATGCAATTCTATCCTAAATGATGAAATGAATTTGAATAAGTTTGAAATTGGATTTTGAAAAGCTATTTCATTCTTTAAGTGAATTAAGAATGGGGTTGAAGATATAATATATCCCTGACTATGGTCATTGGATATATTATATAATAACCACATTTAAATTCAAGTGAAGAATAAAATACATTTTTTTGTGCTTTTATAGAATTTGAAATGAAATTAACTCTCAATATACCCTGACTATGGCCATTGGTATATGTTTTGAGTTAATCCTAAGTTAAATTCTGATAAAAGAAAGAAAATATTTTGGGAAAATATGATGAAGTGGATCAAGTGTGGATCCAGTGTTATTTTGTAAAAGATGAGAATTCTAAGTTTTGTTCACACCCCGACTATGGCCGTTGATGTAAATCGTCAACTTAGAATTAACTTACCTCTTACGAAATGGTGCACGTGCCATTCGTGTTTCACCATTGTGGGGATTTTGTAAAATAAAAAATAAGAAAAAAAATGCATGGAATAAACAATTCATGGCATTCTATAATGCTTATTCATTCTACCTAAAGCAGGGAAATGTAAAATTTTATTCCAATCTAGCTATTACAACACATGAATTTGAATTTACAACTCCAAATAATGACTTTTCTTCACATATTCCCCGATTTACTGGAAACTTCTACAGTGGGATATGCCCCTCTCCCCCTTTTTTTTTTTGGTCAGAGGAAGGCCAAAACAATATCCACAGAGTGAGGGATATTCAGAAACCGGTTGCTGCAGGGGATCCGATAGACTCCCTTCGGTGTGAGCGTGGCTCCACTCGATGATCGAAGGGGCAAAGGATGATTACTGCTAAGTTCTTGACCAATGATAGCCGAAATGAATTGATGGAGGGGATTAATATATGTTTTGTCGATCCTCCAGAAGGGAAACCTTCTTATGGTTTTCAGAATACTGATTCTCTGATGTTGTGGTTTTGTTGCTGTTCAACCGATCTTCTGCTGGTTGAGGAGGAAAACACTTGAGGGAGGAAGTAAGGAAAAGTCGATCCCCAGCCAAAACCATCGATGCCTGAAGACAGGAGCTTGTCTCTTCTTAAAAGGGGGAATGGAAACTTCGAGAGGGGAAAACCCGTTGAAGATTGAAGGTGGAGATGAAGGTATGCGGTTGCAGATCGAACGATGGAGAGAGAAGGAAAGAGGAGTGCGGGAGGAGTTTGTTGTGGATTTTCTCTTTTTCCAAAAAGAGGACTCCTTTTAAGAAATTTTTGCAAAATGGTTGGGAAATGAGTTTTTTTGGAAAAAAGGCTTAAGAATCCTTTGCTTTCTTGTAATTTTTTTCCAATTTTTTTTTTGGTCTTTGGTTTATTTTCCAATTTTTTGTATTTTTAGAATAAAAATCCTAAAATTCACGAGAAAACAACAAAATTTTAAAACTATTTTTTTTTGTGTCTTTTTGTAAAAATATTTATAAAAGGAAAATTTTCTGAGAATTTAAAAGCCATTTTGAGAAAATTTCTTCAGAAATGGGTTTTGATTCGGATTTTGAAGAAATATGGTTTTAAAGCACTGGATTTGGATCCGGAATTGATTTTGAACATATCAACGTGAATTTTAATCCAGAAAATCTGAAGAATAATTGAAATTTAGCTTTAAAATCGTTTCGATCTTCTCAGAAAATAGAATCAGGGGCAAAAGGGTCATTTTTATAAAATTTTGGAAAATTTGGGGTGTTCACACTAATGCAGCTCTCTTTTTGGGCATCATTGTGCATCTCTCTGTTTTTTGGCATCACTATGCAGCCTTGACACATTATAGTGATGTTACAACTAGCCACGTTTGTATGGCCAACATCAGTAAGACTCATAGAATCTTCAATGGAATTTGACATCAGCATTCTGTTTCGTTTATACTCTGTTGTTTTCTGTGACCAAATTCATGAACAATTACGAAAACTAAATAATTTCTTCAGTAATCGCACATTAGAAAGTGCACTCTTACCTCCCCCATCAAAATTAACACTTGTGAGACACTGAAAAGACAAAAAAGTAAAGAAAAGCAATCAATCCATAGGCTCTTACATTTTTCAGCAATGGATGTACAAGTTGGTAACCCGTCCATGGTTTAACTTTATTAAGGTTGATTCAATTACATTAAACCATTTTGAAAATTTGAGAATTTGCACCATATAAAGCAAATAGCAACCATGGTCACAGAAGACAACATTCTCTCTCTCTTGATGATGCTACTGAGAAGCAAGAAAGGATCACGATCACAGAAGGAACTTGATATTTTCATGTGCTCTTCATGTTCCCCAAACATATATATTTTATCTGCATCAACATGCATCTTACTAGCTGAGAATTCATATTGGGTTAACAATCTCAAACTCTTTCTAATTCCATGCATATGTTTAGGTGATTTTCTTGTTTAATTTACAGGGAACCTAGGAACGCGTTGCAATTCCTCTAGTGCTTTTCTATGAAAAATAATGTTCCAATGTGCAGCTTGGTATACCTTTGAAGCAAGTTTATGTATAGTAGTAGTTGTCCTGATGTACATTTGTTAACAAATCCTAGCTTTTGCTGAATATGGTGAAATATCATTTTGTATCCTTATGGTTTCTTTGTTTTGAAAATCCTTACTTTGTGCCAAATGAAGGGGAAAGTATGTGCTACATTTCCAGGGCATCCAATTTAGCCCAAGTACCATTGTATGTTGACAATCACATTTCAGATGAACATGCAAAAGCAAAAGTGGATAAACATTATCAACATAATTCATCACATATGAGAACCAATGGCTTGATAGAACAGGTTTTTGAAAATTCAATGAAAAGGAGAATTAAAATTTAAGAGAGGCTTCAACATTAGTAATTCAAGCATCAAGTTCCACATTTTTGAACAACCAAAACATAGCCTAAAACATTGTCTTCAAGAGCACAAGATGTAAAAGCTATAGAACATTTCGAGAATAACAGGAAAATAATGTGAAAAAACTCTCAAATGTCAACTTCAAACAAATTTATCAACAAATTTTAAATAAAAATAATTCAAAATATGCAATTAAATTATGGGAAAAAAGTAAAGGAAAATATTATGCAGATAAATAACTAAAATGAATCAAAATAAAAACTGAAATCCTTTCGATTATTTGAATTTGTAGAGTTTCCTTTATTTCTTACCTATTGGTTATGTCAAGAAACTTCTATTTTGATTGTTCTGGTTTGATGTTTTTTTTTTATGTGCTTAATAGAAAACAAAAAAATATTCTATTTTGATGTATTCTGTTAAATATTTGATGTGTTTTATGTAGAAAAAAAGATGGGGAGACCTAAATATGCATTATGAAACTATGCTACACTACAATTAGATGGTTGATTACTTTGTAACTATTGTAAGGTACACTTTAATAGGAGAATAACATGATTTAAGTATCATCTTGCAAGCATACCAAATAAGAATGTTGTTGCATGTGGGAACGTAAGGTTAGATGTGAAACATCTAACATCTAGCATTGACTTCAATTCATGAATTAAAATCTAAGCTATCAGGAAAAAAAAATAAAAACTCACAAGTTATCTGTCTCCTACTGGAAGCGGCTCAGATTCTACTTCTATACGAATTTCTTCTACTTCTCCAAGTATAGGTATGGATCAACGGAATGCTCTAAATGCTTTTATAATAAAGAAGGAGAAAGAACATACATATATGTATGTAGCAAAATGTATTGTCATAAACAATTTGCCTTTTAGGTTAGCTAGAGATTATGCACTTAAAGAGATGATTGATGCCATTGCAAATTATGGACTTGGTTATACCTCTCCACGTAGTGAAACAATTAAAACAAAATGACTTCAAAACCTAAAAAGACAAGTTGTAACATTTATTGATGAGGTAAAAAAGTCATGGTCGATATTAGGATGCACTTTAATGTCTGATATATGGACAGATAAGAAAAATCATTCACACATAAATATTTTGGCCTCATGCCCTAAAGGCACAATATTTTTGAAATCTAAATGTACTAAAGAGCCAAAAACATGTGAATATATTGAGGAGTATATATCAGCTACTATTGAATAAATTAGATAAAAAAAAAGTACTTAAATTTGTGACAGATAATGACTCAAATTACTTGAAAGTGAGGGCTTCAATGGAGGTAAGATACCCTCATATTTTTACATCTTCTTGTGCTGCACACTATACTGATTTAATGCTTGAAGATTGTGATATATTGCCTAATTTCTCTCATACATTATTATATGCAAAAAAGATTACAAGCTTCATGTATAAATCATAATTAATTTTGCAACTTATGAGAAATTATACAAATGATAGAGAGATACAAGAGCCTGGGGCTACTCGTTTTGTTACTAATATTTTATGTTTGCAATCTATATTGAAAATGGAAGATAAGTTGAGATTTTTGGTTGCTTCTTCTGAATGAAGAAATTTTGAAAAGGTTAAGAAAGGAGGAGAAGGCAAATATATGACTGATATTATTCAAGGAGAGGAGTTTTGGGAAAATGGAAGAGAAATAATAGCAACAACAGAATCACTTATAAAACTTTTGAGGAGGGTAGATGGGGATGGTTCTACCATAGGTTACTTGTATGAAGGCATAAATCGTGTTAAAGAAGAAATAAAAAGTTTTATAAATATCGAGTAGATAAGTATCTACGATTATGAGACTTCATTGATAGTAGATGGGAGGTCAACTTTAGAAGTGACTTATATGTTGTTGTTGGGTATTCAAATCCAAAACTTTTTTTATAATGTTCTTATAAAGATGAACAACGAAATAATGAAAGGATTAAAGAAAATGATGAAAAAGATGGTTGATAAGAAAGATAAAAATGATGAGCTTGCTTCGGAATTTATTTATTATCATTCAAAAGATTCAAAGATCTTTAATGAGATTACAATATCCCTTTTCCGTACTGCATATCCACGTAAGTTTTGATTTTATTTTGCATTTTGTAAATTTTTTTATTTTAGAATATATTATCAATTTCTCATTTCTTGCTTTTGTTTTTACCAGGGAAATGGTAGAAAATGAGTGGAGAAAATGTCCCTATTTTGCAAAATATAACAATTAAAATATTTAGCCAACCATGTAGTGCATCTGTATGTGAAAGAAATTTGAGTGCATTTGAAGCGGAACATACCAAAAAGAGAAACTGTCTTGAGCCAACAACTTACTGATTTAGTTTATGTGTGCATGAACATGCACATGCAGATGACTTCAGTTGGAAAAGAAGCAAAATATTCTCGACCTATTGTATATGACGGCATTGATGCATTTGCATATGGCTCAATTGAAGAAAGAAATAAAGAAGAAGAAACAAAAGATAAGAAAGAGGATGATGACAACATTGATGACCAAGGAATTGATGAAGACACTTTTGATTTTTTAGTTAATAGCAAGTGAATATTCTTTTTGTATAAACTTGAATCATTATGATATTTGTTTTCTCATGAACTTGTGGTCATTTTGTTTATGTTTTTGATACTTGATTATTGATACTTAATGTATGATGATTTAGTTGTGATTTAGTTGATGCTTGATACTTATTTGAATGAAAGTACATTTGATGCACATGCTTGAGACTTATTTGATGTTTGATACTTTTTATATATGGTTAGTGGGATTGAAAATATATTTTATATTTTTTTTCTATATAAAATACAATTAGTTTATTTTATTTGAGTTTTTTGATTTTTTGAGATTTTTTTTTATTTTTTAATTTTTTTCTCGAGTTTTTGCCAAAAAAACTTAAGAAATATTCAAAAAGTTGAAAATCTCCTGAGAAATTCACTACCAAGAAATTGCAGTTTTAAACTTTTGTCACTATGATTGGAAACATAAGGAGTTCAAGATATATATGTGTGTGTGGAGGGAATATATTCCCTGCAAAGATATGTAAGAGAATACTATAAGATTTTATAGTGCAAGTTGATTTGAGTCAATCTTGTAGATCAGTTTGGCATTGTTGATTATCAGGAATCGAATTGTGTTTCTTGATAAAAAGATACATACTTTTTGTGTAAAAAACTATTGATGCATTTATGATGATCGATTTTACATCAAAGAATAATCTTACACTTTGAAATATAGAGAGCCAAACACTGATCCCTACTAAATAGACCATGTATTAGACTATAGATCATGTAGGGGTGGGGTCTGTTAGGTGATTGTGTTGGAACCATAAGGTTACTAAACTCCATTTAGATGAGATCACCAAATTAAATGGAGAATTTCAACTTATGAAATCACAACTCAACCTATTGAGCGATTCTGGATCTTTCCACATGGTGAGATTCACTCACAATCCTCCATTTCACATATTGTTTATGTCTTATTCTTTGTTATGGTCGTAGTCCTTTATATAGGCATCTATAGAGAATTAATATTAACTCCTTATGTTTCCCTTCTTGAGCTCCTACGAGAATCGTGCCCGAGGCACGATTCCTGAAATCGAGCCCCCTTTAAACGTAAAAAGGTGTCGGGTCTGGGTCCGAGCCCCGCGACCAGTTATGCCGGATCCACCTTTAGCATGGATCCGGGTTAGCCCCTTTAGTGCTAGATCTACAATAAATGTGGATCCGTAATTGATTCTGGATCCATATGTTGGATCCATTTAGGTCCAACCATGGATCCAACCCCAAATAATTACATTTTTTTATACTAATTTTATTCTCTTAAAAATACTTTTATTTATTTATTAAATATTGTTATTACATATATATATATATAGATATTGTAATACTCATATATATATATATATTCCATTTTTGGATCCGGGTAACAGATCCTGGGTCCAATATGGATAAAACTACCCATCGAATTTTTACGGGTATTACATCCTACCCCCCTAAAAAGAATTTTGTCCCCGAAATCTTATTGTAGGGTTTTCGTAGAGATCGTAGTCTGAGGGGGTTGGTATCGACAAGAATGCACGTATATGTGTGTGCTCCCAACATATACCCCAACATATAAGGATCAGGACAAACACACAATGAGTTTCTAAGAGTCTCATTGTCCTGAATAACCTTCACTTATTCCTATTTCTCAAAATGGCCCCATCTTTTCATAGAAGACCTAATCATAATCTCAAATCAAGGTCTAGAATCTCTTACGGAGTGACCCTTCTATCCACAAAAGACACAAACATGTCATTATATCAAGATTTAAAATCAATAACAATTAGATTCTGCTACAACTAAAAGCCAAATCTGTTGATTCATGACAAGATATTTCCATCAATCTTGCCAAATTCTCACAATTTACCATAACTCTTTTTCAATTAAAGATTAACAAGATCCACGTCGGATCGCCTGATCATGGTCATACCCACCATCATTGATAATCTTATGCAGAAAAGGTCCTCAATAGGTGCCAAAATAGTGATACGTACAAATTACCGCTTCCAGGGTCGATAGCCACTAATATAGGTACAAGCATACGTATCGCCAATATGAATCACATCACTTCATATGACAGTAAGAACCATAAAACAAAACCTTTCACCCACAAGGTTTTATGAACCATAGTTCGCTATTGAACTTAAATATATATCGCATGCATTCAATATTTTAAATCACGTGGCATTTCAATCATATCATACAGAAGCATATTATCATATGCATCATATCATTGCCACCAGAAATATTGCATTTTCCAAATTTAACCTCGAAACAGGTGATACCAAAACATGGGTTTTATATAATGTGATCCCGTATATACCAAGAATTAACTAAACCTCAAGATACGTAACTTCTACGTAGTTCGAGTTATGCACACAGGATTCAAATCACATATGCATCTAAGACATTCAGATTATTTCATCATTGCATGCGCTTTGATAATTCTGACATCATATCACCTTCGATTATTTCGACGTGAAACACACACATGTTTACTAAGAAATTTAGTCGGATATTCATGATACACTCATCTACAATGAAACTATGTAGTCGTGAATTCACCTATATGCTAATATGAACTGCATAATAAAAAGTACCAGTAATATGACTATTACAAAAATCAAAATAAATTATACTTACAGAGCGCTTGCAGGGTGTGGCATGACCGTGATCTTTGATTTAGTGATCCCATGCTCTGATACCATAACTATAATGCCCTGAAATATTAACCCAAATTTTGAAGATTTTTTTTTCAATACAGCGGAAACAAGCCATACCATAGGGTTAAGCATTCCAGAACATTACAGGGGAAGCAAACCAAAATATTTATTTCATTATTAATAAAAAATAACATAAGAGTTTCTCACACTATCCCTGGAACAGTAAATCCAAAAATCTCGATCGAAGCCTCATCCCGCAGGCGCTCCTAACTCCAACTCTTCACTTTAAAATTTATAAGAATTAAACTACAACTATCTAAGTAGAAAATCTGTAACTTTTAATGTGGTACATCATGAATCCAGTATGTGATATGGGTGTCATGTATGATTTTCGGCACATACAAGAATAAGTAAAGGTCTATGCTACGACCGTCAATAATTTCTCAGAAGTTAACTGGTAGGTAACATTAATAGCAACATTTATATATTCCACAGCCACAATATGAATCCACACAATTATTCAAAGAAAAGCAATTATGACAATTAATAATTCAGGTACGCATTTATACCACAAGGTACATCCATTATGCATAAAGAAACATTAAACCATACCATGATGCACAATTTTAGTATAACAAGACATTTAACATACATTGAAAGTTAAACATCACGCATCCACCAAACATATAACAATTAAGAAAACCGATAACATATGCATGTTCTAATGCATAGCAGGAAAATGCATGACTTATGTGTAATGCATGAATCCTCTTATTATCTTTCCTTAAGTTTTCCTTTCCATATGCATGCCTTATTAAATGCATACAATTTAAGTTCCTCTTTTTAATTACCGTTGCCTGCAGATAGACAAAACGGGTACAATCCCCGAGGTCAAGTAGATTCTCAGGGTAGCTTAACATAATTTGTATTTTATTACTGGGTTCCCAACATAGCCTTCGACCTAATCACCTTCAGAACATTAGACCTCCACATCTAATATCGGGGACACAAGGGACACCTCACGCCCACAAGTGCCACTTCCTTGGGACCAAAACAAACTCACAGCTATGACCAACAAACCACCCCCAGGTAAAGTGGCGGACTATCCCTAAAACCGTGGTCAGGAGAAGGAACCTCAATATCGGGTTCAGGAGACAAAATTTCAGTACACAGAGTTTTTGTATCTTCACAGTCTCCCCAAGGCCGGTTTTCTAAGATTCCCATACTTCAGATGAGATATCCCAGAACGTATATCACACTGTTCTTATTCATTATCTTGTTGTTAAAAGCCAATTATTGAGTTTTGCAATTCAACATACAAAAATAAGGCAAAAGCTCGCATCTACGTCTGCGAGAACCATCACGGGACTCCAGCCCGTGGAAACACATCGAACAGTGCAATATAGAGTAATAGAATCACATTTGCAAATCAACATCCAAAGTTAATCATAGGCTTGCAAATCAACATGGAAACATAAGCTCGCAAATCACCAATCCGTAGCTCTTCACGGCCTACCACCCGTGGCAACCATAGAACAACACAATTAAAACCATCATGTAAATATGATTATTGCGATGCATTTAAACAATTAAAGAAAGAGCAAACCCAAGCTCAAGGCTCTCCAGGCCTGTGATGATTTAGACCATCGATGCATCATATGCAAAAATCATAACAACTTGCAATTTATGCAATGAGGTTAGCATGCCTCCAAATACATATTCATCCAAACCAATTTAACAATGTGCATGAGTTACCATAATCACATGCATGTGTTCACCATCCATGTGCAAGTACTTTTATGTAATCACTTAACACACATGCATTCATCCATAATTCTTAAGTACATGAGAACATTTATTCCTGATTTTACATGCTAAACACACATCGATTCCGTGTATGCACATGTACTTGAAACCAATCCATAAATGCATGATAAATAATCATATTCCATTAATGTAGGCACATGAAACTTTTTCATGTGTTAACATCCACACATATGTACATAACCCAATCATAAGCATGCCATTTCTCAATCATATGCATCCCCACTATGTGTATTACCTACATCACATACGGGTATTAACCATTGCATATCCCTTTTGAGTGTGTGTGTGTGTGCATATAAAATTACACATACTCATCAATCCTACATGCTCAAGAAGCAACATCAACAACCTAGTCATGCTCACGTTCAAGATTACAAAACTAGTATCATGAAATGCAAAAACAACATTTACATAATTTCTGGGCAGAAGTGTAAGCTTTAGCACATGCTAGGGACGATGGTCAAGCTTACCAATCCCAGACACGCTATCCTCCTAGCTAAACATCCAACTAAGTTCCAAAGGTCTGGGATTCTTGACATATGCATAGGCATATGTAGGTTCGTAACAGTTAACAGGTCACACGCACAATCTGTTCAATCTACATAACATGAAACTCAGTAAGGTCTGGTCAACTTTACATATTTCTTGAACTTAGCAAATCTGTCCGGATTGAAAACCCATTTAAAATAGCAAATCTGGACCAGATTTGTCAATCCAATTCCTAATAGAATTGACATCACACCCTGTGTAAAATTGCACCGCATTCAATGTAATGAGCAATAGTTATGAGCTGCATAACAACTGCTAACATCTTGACTATGTTCTTCCATTTTTATTCATAAAAGCATCTGCCACTACACAGCCAATTACTTCCAGATACAAGTATCTAAGTTAAGTACAGACAACTACTTAGCTCCCATTCATCTGGTGGGTCAGTTTAACAAGAGAGCATACATACACAAGAATGAAACATGCATCATTCATCGATGAGTTCATCACTGTTCCCAAATCAACTATTCAGGAAAAACCCTGATTCAAGGATGTGTCAAACACCCTAAGGGTTCAGACTTTTACCCATTTGAATAATCTCCAGTAAATCTTGAAGTATACATGCTTCACTGATATACCAATATGCAAGATGTTAAATGAACACATGGAATCCCATTTAAGAATATGATACCCAAATGGAAACAACAACGCAAATCAAATCGGTACTCATGTGTTCGATTTCAAGAATACGATACTCATATTGGGAAACATCAAGAATCGAAAATCAGAATGTATCTCAAAAAGGAACTATTCACAAAAATTAAAACGAGAAACCAAATCAAGATTTTAACTCACTTTAACATGAAGATCTGAAACATAAAGATTTGTATAACAACTGAATTCCCAACCATACCATCTATGAACCGGCATCTCCCAGTAGTTCGCACCTCCTGAATAGTTATATGATCATTCTGGTTCACAAGGTTGATTGACCTATACAACCCTTAACTCAGTTCAAGATGTGGTAGTCCCCACGAAGACTCCCTCATCTTAAGCCAAGAATAACAGTAGCTAAAAGTGGGATTCTGACTTGATTCGTAAAAACCACCATGGAACTCATAATATTCATGACATAAACACAAGCAATGGAGATAGAAACCCAATAGAAATCCAACCAAAACCATTTGGTCGATACTTTATATTACCATCCAAATAGTGAATGACATCAAGAAAAATAGGCTAAACTGAAACTAAGCAACCAAATAACCCTTTATAACAAGTACCCACACGAAACTTCAAGAAAACCCATCTAAAATAACAAGAAATGTCCTTGATATAAAACCCATAAAGAAATGAAGGGAACCCCCAAATCGACATCACCACTACCAGGAAACCCTAGCTCACCGATCTGGGTTTTTTTTCGACGACCAAGAATCATATTGAAAACACTCTAAATCATGAAAAAGAATTGGGGTTCCCCCTTGACCGACCCAAACACAATTGATTCAGTTCACAACCAACAAGAAAAGGCCAGATTCTTACCTTTTTCGGTGCTTTTTCCGACGATCGGAGACTGCTATCGCGAGGCGATGGTCGGCCGGCTCTGGTTGCTCCTGCCACCGTGAAGGGCGCGATCGGGAGGCTGCAGTCGATGGTCGGTCTGCTGTTTCTACAGCCGCGATGCCGGTCAAGAGGGTGATGAGGGGCAGAGGAGAGGGAGAGCAAGAAAGTGAGAGAGGAGACAAAGAGTGTGGGGGAGATGCAATCCGAGAGGAAGAGAGCTGAGAGGGGAGAGATCTGCTTTTCCCCCACCTTTTAACAAGAGGTGAACCCCTCTTCTCTCCTCTGTAACCCCCTCTCCTTCCCTTCTTGAGCTCCTGCGAGAATCGTGCCCTAGGCACGATTCCTGAAATCGAGCGCCCTTTAAATGTAAAAAGGTGTCGGGTCTGGGTCCGAGCCCCGTGACCCGCTATGCCGGATCCACCTTTAGCGTGGATCCGGGTTAGCCCCTTTAGTGCTAGATCCACAATGAATGTGTATCCGCAACTCTCTTCAGATAATTAACACGTACTGAAATTATTATTTTATCACTAGTTATTTTAATGCTGATGGACCCATCCAAGATCTGGTTACATTGGGCATCACCCCAGTGAATTGCCCTTTTCTAGGTTATATATTATTTTAAAGGAGTTTTTGAACTTATAAAATATATTTTTATTATTGATTTTTAATAAATTAAATAAAAACCATCAAGTCACCGACTCAGGTGTGGCTAATTGATACTGAATTTTAAGAATGCTAATCATGGCTCGATTCACCTCCATGCCCTTGATGTGGCGTACGTAGTCTAGACTGCTGATGCATAAATTCCTACGGTAACTGGCAAGGATTAAACAATGGGATTTGCGTTTACCTTACTTTACAGGCCAACTTCATAACGAGGCCAACATAGTTGGTGGAATGTGTGCAAAATGAGCTGAACAAGTGGAGTTTGAGTTGTTTAAAATTCTTGTGACGCAAGAAGAGCTCAAGCCGGCTCCAGGGTTTCAATTCTAAACTTATCACTTGCAGGCTGCAAGTCTTCAAGCACTTCTGTTATACTACACATTATAATATAAAATATGTAAAATGTATTTATTACGTGTTCATGAGCTTATGCGAGCTAAGCTGAGCCAAACACTTTCATGTTCGATAAATAAATATTAATAAATATAAGTTTTATTCATAACAAACAACAAACCTAATGACAAAAACCAACTTAGGAGTTGAGAAAAAAAAAGACAATTATTATTTAGTTACTGACATGTAATCCATTTCATTAAAGGCTAGATAAATAAATGGCAACTTATTTTACAAACTTCCATATTAAAAAAAAAAGCACTAAGACTTTCCTTGGAAACTTTTTTTTTTTTTTGGACAATGACATAGATGGCACTCACTTTTATTGAAAATACCATTGATAACTTGAAGTTAGAAAGTATAATGATCATGGCCAATTTACTGTTGACACTTTTTTCCCTTTGTCGCATAAAAATTTAAATAATCAGTTGCCTTGGTAAGGATCTCCAATTCCTTGTCCATCTATAATCAATGACAAGATGTGATTCCTCCTTCTAGTAGATGCACATACATGAAAAAATTTGGTATTGAGTTCCTTCGATTGAAACCTGTGTACCTTAGCACGTTGCTTCCATCGTATACTCTCTCTCACCATTCATTCTCCTATGTTTTTTTACCAACTCTTCCCGCTTGGCCTTCTCCTGCCAAAGTTCGCACCTCCATTACACTCCAATGATTCGAGGTCTTGTAACTCCTCAAGTCGAACTTCCCGTTCATGTAGATTCTTGAACTTGGTTTCATTGTTTTCTTTGTTCCAAGCTATGAGATTTTTTTCTACCTAAGCAAGTTTGGATAAAATATGTTGTTCTGCCCATTTTCGCTATTCAGTCCACCGTTGCCTTATTAGGTCTAACAAACTTGGGACCCGAAACCACCACAACTCTAATTTAAAAAAGTTCCTTTTAGCCCCCACCTGGTTCGGACCATGATAGCCAAATTGGTGCATGATCTGAGACTGTGATCATAGGCTGTCATGACATGATATTGCTGAAACATTGAGGATGAAATTAGGAACCTATCAAGCTTGTGTAACACTGATGGTCTTCTCGCTTGTTGGACCACGTGAATTGCTTCGTTGCATTGGTAATTCCAATAGGCTCCCACAATCTAGAAAAGAGGCATCCTTAAGTATAGCTGAAATGTATTGGAGCCTTCAATTCTCAAAATTACATTTAACCCACCAGTTATCTGAAATATGAGGCAAAACCACATCACAAATTGATCGAAGCTCCAACCAAAAAGCGTTTTTTCTGTTTGCTTGTGCAAGGTCCATAAACTGTAGTCATTAAAATCGATGTTGTAACTATGGCCAAGAATTGGATAGAGATTATGAATTCGCCGATCGACATGTTTCACATTTCTAAGAATATCCTCCCTCCAAGGCAGGATGCCACCGGGTGGTATGAAATCTCTATCAAGAGCATTGATTTTCGTCTCTTGAATACATATCACATGTGGCAATGTGGGTGATATGTAGTCTCTTGAATACATATCACCCACATTGCGTTGCAAGCGAATCAACATACTCAAACTATCAAAATTGCTAATCTGACATATTATGAGTGTAACCTTTCGGACAGCCAGCAGCTTCTCTGGGAGTAAAAAGATTCCACATCTTCATGCATCTCCTGTTCGGTTGGAAGCAAGATCTGTCCTCAACAAACCAATTATTATATATGGGGACAATCAAAGTTATTTAAAGCTTGAAAGAATGTTGTGTTAAATAAGTATGGAGCAAAGATAATATTGCAGATATCTTTACCATGTCACTCTCTAAAGGTCCATTCGAAATACTTAGAACAGAGCTTGGTTTCGTATCTAGAAAATCACTTTTGAGTGTGAAAAATTAAAGTGATTTTCTAGATTTTGGTTAGGTGGCATTTATTTTTTTATTCAAGTGATTGTAGTGAGAATAGTCTTGTAATTTTTGTTATTGAATGTATTGTTAGTAGGCCCCACTGGCACACCAAAATGATATCACCCTCCTTTTCTTGACTAATCCTTTCCACCATCCAAAACCATCTCTCCTTTTTTTTTTACCGAAGCAGGTTATATGTTCTCCTCGAAGACGCACAGTTTGCTACCGTGCATGTTCGGGGTCAGAATGAGCATCACGTATATAAGCATGTTGGGCTCTTATCCCCGTGTGTGTCAGCACCACTTAGTGTCAGAGTCCGGTGCGATTGCAAAGACTTAAGTACCCTTTCCCGCCATTCTCGTCATGAAACGACGGTTCGAGAAAAGGATAAAAATATCCTCCATCTAGAAAACTGAAATGCCGGTTCGAGAAAAAAACAAAAATGTCCTCCTTCCAAAAAGTCGAGGATGATGTTAACTCTTCAAAGTCCAAACATTTCGTTTTTGCCCTAAGTAGTAAACTTTTGCACCATCTGCTGTAACAAGAGCTCCCTTTGATGACGCACCCTTTGTCGTCGTCTGCTGCTATCGAAGCACCCTTTGTCATCGTCTTTTATTGTTGGAGCACCCTTTGCCATCATTTGCTGCCGTCGAAGCAACCTTTGTTGTCGTCTGCTACCATCGAAACACTCTTTGTTGTCGTCTGCTACCATCGAAACACTCTTTGTTGTCGTCTGCTGTCGTCGGAGCATCCTTTGTCGTCGTCTGCGCATTGGCAGCATCGTTGACACCATCAACTGCCTCTACCTTTTGGGTGTTTCTCCTCCACTATCGGATTACCAAAACTTGTATCATTTCAGTGAGTTTCGTGTAAGGTTTCGTTATGCAAATAAATCAATTTATAAATCTGAATGCTAAATCTTACAACTGATTATACTATTCATGCTAAATAAAAACTATTTTCATACTGAAACAAATCAATTTGTACCTATCTACCTTCTGGGCATCAAAAAACAGTTAGCATGATTTGTTCTTATGAAGCAACAATTATTTATATGTTTGAAGCAGTAACGATTTAATGAAATTACCATAATTTGTACTTAAGTTTGATAAATCATACATCAATGTTTACATATGAAGCCCAAACGTTATAATGATATATACTTATGAAGGTTGTGATTTCTACAATGATTTGTAAGTTTGAAGTAGCAACGATTTATACATTTAAAGCAGTAGCGATTTGTACTTAAGTTTGCTAAATCTTACAACGATGTTTACTTATGAAGCCAAATATTGCGACGATTTGTAATGTTGGTGTTTGTTTAATGAATGAGATAATTTGTATTATTATATACTTGGAGAGTTGGTTATAACATATAATGATGTGGTTAAATTTATGTGTTGTGTAGGTTAATTGTAATATCCGAAAATTTCTAAGTTCTTTTCTATAGCATTGTGAAATGTCTTGAATTTCGTGCCAATATAGAACCCTAATTTCTTTAAAAATTAATGTTTGAGTATATTAGTACGGATTAAGGGGTTTAATTATATTGAATTGTAGTAAATATAAACCCTACATGGTTTGGATATCTGAAAAAATTCTAAGTGATGTCTAATTGAAAACATCTTACTTAAAAAGAAAATGTTGATTTTTCTTTTAAGTAAAATTATTTAAATAAAGTAAATTAACAAAAATAGATTTTAAAAATATACATATTAATATGCTTAATAAGATGGAATTAACTTATATTCAATTCCTTTACATTTTCACATGAGTTGTGGTTATATAAAAAGAAACGATTTTTAATTGGAATTTTATGATTATTCAATAATAGTTTTCTTTTTTTATAAATTAAAATCCATTTTTATTAGTTTAGTAGGAGCCCATAGGTGGGCTGTCCCATCCTATGTGGCATCTTACTTCAAATTCAAATTGAAAATAAAGGTATAGTGATTTTCAAGGTTATTTAAAGTTTGAAAAGTCAAAGTGGAGATCAAGGGCTCCAAATGAATTTCATTAATGAGATCAAGGGCTGGAATTAATTCCAGCACATAACCTAGTTTAAGAAGGGTTATAAAACCCTCTCATAGCCCTTGGACTCCTCATTTGTGCTGGAAAAAAAAGGAGAGCTTCTCTCTCCCCCAAAAACCCTCTTCTCTCTCCTCTCTTTCCCTTCCCTATTCTCTTCTTTTAGGGTTTCTTTTGGTTCTTGAGTGCAAGATCCATGCCTCAAGGGGTGTGAAGAGGAGATCTAAGGTCCTCACCTTGCTGAAAGAAAGGGCTGATCGGTGGATCGAGCAAAAAGGACCATTCATCCATCAAGAAATACATTTTTTTCAACAAAATGTAAGGTTTCTATGTTTTTCTTGCAAGAACGAAGTTCTTGGCATGGATTTTGATGCTTTTTCATGAGTTTAGATCATGATCAAACCCTCCTAACCGTGGGTTTGACTCAGATCTAATGATCCATGGCAAAAACACATTTTCCCCTAAAGAAAACCATTTTTGAAATCGGGTTTATCATAAAAATCGGTTTCTTAGAAATAGATTCGTAAAATATATTTGTATTTGATTTATTCCATGATTTTTATGCAAATATTAGTTTGGATTGATAGATTATGAGGTTTTCCATCTACTGTGAATATTTTAGAATTTTCAAAATTTTATTTCAGGCGTATTCCCTATTTCTTTTAATTTTTCTTGGCATTCGGGTGACTCGGTTTGATTCACCCAAATGCAAATCTCGGAATTCCAGGTTTTCCACTTGACCTCCGTTCAGTAAAATAGTTGTTTCTCCCTCGTCCTGAAAAGTTTTGATGAACGAATTATTTTGTTGGAAAGCTAACTCCATTGTGCATCTACTGTAGAAATTTGGGCTCTGTTCATGGACCGAGCACATCTCTGTGACAGTCGAAACAAAAATAAATAGGTCTGTAGTAAAACATGCATAACTCTCTCATACAAAGAAGTTTTTACAAACGGTTTGCGGCTATGGATAGCTGACAACAATTCCTATATACTGTAAAAAAATTCAGCTCTGTTCATGGAGCCAAAAATTTTTTGTGAGCTCTGTACCAGTCGGACATAGTTATGAAATTAGAAAAAATTAGGGCAAATTCATAAATCAAGGCTCAAAGGGTGCATAGTATATATGTTTTTATTCAATTTCTTTATAGAATTAGTATACATTATGTGAATGATTATGCAGGTCTGATTTTATGCAATCTTATATGATTATGGCATGAATTATAAATGGAAGGTTACACATTTAAGATTTAGGATCAAAAGGTCCAATGAATACAAGTTTATGTTTTAAATTTTAAAAATGTGTTGACTACATGTATGTCCATGATATCGTGAAGATATGATTGTTTCATTGATATGGATGTTCATATATATTCTCCTTATTGCATTGGTCATGTACATGCATATGCATTATGATGTGTGAAAATGAATAAGATGTTTATGCTACGCATGTGCTCAAATGTCTATTACAAGTTTAATTATATGACTTTGTCCAATGCTTTATAAGAATACATCCATGACCATAAAGTGGTTTAAGTTTGATGTTGCATAAAAAGTATGACTGTAATCAAGTAATCATGTGACATTAAACTCAAGATACTTGCTTGGAGAGTAGCAGGTGATACAAAACTTCGTGGGGCAAGTTCTGTTACGGGCACGGAAGGTTGCTCCTCCCCTCCCACGATTTTAGGGGAAAAACCTCTGCATTAGACTGCAACGTAGAGGTTATAGTCCTCATGAGAAAAACTGATGCATCGGGTTGAAAGGTGTTGGTAATTTCTCTCGTATTAACGTCCCTCACCCCGTCTTAGTGAATGGACCTGGCCAGACTAAAGCCACCCCTTTATGTAAAGCACGTCCTGTGTCATGGTCCTGATCTAAGAATGTCTGCCTGTGTCGTATCAGCAGGGCTAAGAAGTGATAACTTAAATGGTGTGTGCATTAATTTGGCATCGCATGCATCATCTAATTAATAAAATGTAACTAAAGATAAGAAAATATGCATGCATTGAAAGAGCTTATGCATATGGTAAGTCATGCATTTTAATGGTTCATGCATTTTGTATTTTGAATGTATGGATTTATGTTTTTCTGTTATATATGAAAATTCTAAACATGCATGAGTTGTTGTATGATTGTTTAAGTTAAATTAAATGTTAAACTATGAAATTTCTATTGAAATCTTTGTCTTGTTATTCTGTCTTACAAGTTTAGCATAATTACTCTACTGAGACATGTTGTCTGACCCTATATGGTTTAAAACTTTTCAGGTAATGAGTAGGTACTTACGTGCGAAGGCGGAAGGTTGCGACGGGGACTGAGCCTACCTTTCCTCTGCTTCATGAATTCTGTACTCTGATTTTACTTTAATTCAATTCAAGGACAAATGTGATTAATTTTGGATATCGTGAAACTTGAATTTTATTTCATGCATAGTTAATTAGTTGTTAAAGTTTAAATTCCATAAGTATATATTTGCAAGCATTCATCTGAAGTAGCATGCCAAGTTTTATGCTCAATGTGTTTTTCCGCTGTTAACTGCTAAAAGATTTAAATGTATTTCAAAAAAAAAAAAATCCACCAATTTCGGGTTATAAAAATTGGGGTGTTACAAACATGGTATCAGAGCATAAGGAAAGCATGGCTCAAAGCTCGTCCAACCGACCACCGTCGTTGTAAGTATGCTTCCATTTCTATTTGTTTTGATGACTTGTTGTAAAAATTGTATGTTTGTAATTATTTCTATTGATAAATGCGATAAGAATCAGAACGTAGATCTGATAGGATTACAAGAATGAGAATTTTGTATTTATACCCAACTTATAAGTAATCTGAATCAATGTGTGTGTCTTTAGATGGCCGAAAGACAGCCCCTATACTCACATTGCCTTCTGGGCAAGGAGGCTTTGTGATTTATAGTGATGCATCAAGTACTGGTTTGAGATGCGTTTTGATGCAGCACGGCAAGGTGATCGCCAACGCATCACGTCAGTTGAAGGTGCATGAGCGAAACTACCCCACTCACGACTTGGAGCTTGCTACAGTAGTCTTTGCACTAAAGGTATGGCGACATTATTTGTACGGTGAGCAATTTGAGGTCTTCTCAGATCATAAGAGCCTCAAATATATCTTCTCACAAAATGATTTGAACATGAGGCAGAGACGATGGTTAGAATTTCTAAAAGATTATGACTTCTCCATTTCTTATCATCCAGGCAAAGCCAATATAGTAGCTGATGCTTTGAGTAGAAAGGCAGGGAGCCTTGCGAGTTTTATCAGCAGTGAGTGGAGATTACTCGAAGACCTGATAGACTGGAAGCCTTTTGAAGCAGAATCGGGTCAGATTCAGATTGCTAGCACGGCAGTGCGGACAAAACTCATGGACCGGATCATCCCCCAACAGAAGGATAACCCTGAATTCAATAAGATGATTGCAGCATGCAAGCAAGATCAGTCAGCATTGCACTTAGAGGAGGATGGAAGCATCTGGTACGGCCAGAGGCTCTGGGTGCCCGTAGAGCCCCAGTTGAGGAAAGAGTTGTTTGATGAGGCGCATCGTACCAGATTTACTATACATCCCGAAAGCACCAAGATGTATAAGGATCTTCAGAGGAATTACTGGTGGCCTGGCATGAAGAGAGACGTCGCTGAATACGTGTCAAGATGCTTAATCTGTCAGCAGGTCAAGATAGAGCACCAGAGACCAGGCGGTATGATGCAGTCGATTGAGATTCCGCAGTGGTAGTGGGAATACATTACCATGGACTTTCTGGTAGGTCTACCCAAGACACGCCAGCAGTATGACACCATTTAGGTGATTGTGGATCGCCTTACAAAGTCGGCATACTTCTTACCGACCAGGGCGAATCAAACCTTGGAGAGTTTGGCGGATTTATATGTCAACGAGATTGTCAGATTACATGGGATACCTGTTTCGATTATCTCAAACAGGGATCCTAGTTTCACGTCAAAGTTTTGGGGACAACTTCAGAAAGCTTTGGGGACAGAGCTTAAGTTTAGCACAGCTTTTCACCCCCAGACGGATGGTCAGTCAGAGAGGACTATTCAAACACTCGAGGATATGTTGCGAGCGTGTACATTGGAGTGGATAGGTGACTGGAGTAAGCACCTAAAATTAGCTAAGTTTGCATACAATAATAGTTATCATTCGAGTATTGGCATGACTCCATATGAGGCATTGTACGGGCGACCCTGTAGGTCCTCTGTTTGTTGGAGCGAGGTAGGTGATCAAACTGTTGAATCGCCTATAGTTTTGCAGCATTATACGGATCAAGTACAATTGATTCGTAAGAAGCTTTTGACAGCGCAGAGTCGTCAGAAGAGTTATGCAGATCCAAAGAGGCGAGAGGTTTCTTTTGGGGTTGGTAATCATGTGTTTGTCAAAGTATCGCCAACCAAGAGCGTATTTCGGATCGGCAAGAAAGGGAAATTGAGTCTGAGGTATGTAGGACCATTTCTCATCCTTGAGAGGATAGGAGGCACCGCGTATAGATTGGCACTTCCCCTTCAGTTTTCCAACATCCATGATGTTTTCCATGTGTCAATGTTGAGGAAATATGTACCAGATCCTACTCATGTTATTCAGTATGACGAGGTCGAGGTTCAGAGAGATCTCACGTTTGAAGAACGGCTGGTAGAGATAGTAGATCGACGAGAATAAGTGTTGCGACATAAGTCAATTCCACTTGTTAAAGTACGATGGCAGCACCACGGGCTTCAGGAGTGTTCTTGGGAGCCCGAGGCAAATATGAGAGCTAAATATCCATACTTGTTCGGTACGTAATGTTAACTAAATTTTGAGGACGAAATTTTTTTTTTAGGGGGATTGGATGTAATATCTGAAAATTTCTAAGTTCTTTTCTATAGCATTGTGAAATGTCTTAAATTTCGTGCCAATATAGAACCCTAATTTCTTTAAAAATTAATGTTTGAGTATATTAGTAAGGATTAAGGGGTTTAATTATATTGAATTGTAGTAAATATAAACCCTACATGGTTTGGATATCTGAGAAAATTCTAAGTGATGTCTAATTGAAAACGTCTTACTTAAAAAGAAAATGTTGATTTTTCTTTTAAGTAAAATTATTTAAATAAAGTAAATTAACAAAAGTAGATTTTAAAAATATACATATTAATATGCTTAATAAGATGGAATTAACTTATATTCAATTCCTTTACATTTTCACATGATTTGTGGTTATATAAAACAAAAATGATTTTTAATTGGAATTTTATGATTATTCAATAATAGTTTTCTTTTTTTATAAATTAAAATCCATTTTTATTAGTTTAGTAGGAGCCCATAGGTGGGTCGTCCCATCCTATGTGTCATCTTACTTCAAATTCAAATTGAAAATAAAGGTATAGTGATTTTCAAGGTTATTTAAAGTTTGAAAAGTCAAAGTGAAGATCAAGGTCTCCAAATGAATTTCATTAATGAGATCAAGGGCTGAAATTAATTCTATCACATAACCTAGTTTAAGAAGGGTTATAAAACCCTCCCATAGCCCTTGCCTTCCTCATTTGTGCTGGAAAAAAAAAAGAGAGCTTCTCTCTCCCCAAAAACCCTCTTCTCTCTCTCCTCTCTTTCCCTTCCCTATTCTCTTCTTTTAGGGTTTCTTTTGGTTCTTGAGTGCAAGATTCAGGCCTCAAGGGGTGTGAAGAGGAGATCTAAGGTCCTCACCTTGCTGGAAGAAAGGGCTGATTGGTGGATCGAGCAAAAAGGGTCATTCATCCATCAAGAAATACATTTTTTTCAACAAAAGGTAGGGTTTCTATGCTTTTCTTGCAAGAACAGAGTTCTTGGAATGGATTTTGATGCTTTTTCATGAGTTTAGATCATGATCAAACCCTCCTAACCGTGGGTTTGACTCAGATCTAATGATCCATGGCAAAAATACGTTTTCCTTTAAAGAAAACCATTTTTGAAATCGGGTTTATCATAAAAATCGGTTTCTTAGAAATAGATTCGTAAAATATATTTGTATTTGATTTATTCCATGATTTTTATGCAAATATTAGTTTGGATTGATAGATTATGAAGTGTTCCATCTACTGTGAATATTTTAGAATTTTCAAAATTTTATTTCAGGCGTATTCCCTATTTCTTTTAATTTTTCTTGGGATTCGGGTGACTCGGTTTGATTCACCCAAATGCAAATATCGGAATTCCAGGTTTTCCACTTGACCTCCGTTCAGTAAAATAGTCGTTTCTCCCTCGTCCGGAGGAGTTTTGATAAATGGATTATTGTGTTGGAAAGCTAACTCCATTGTGCATCTACTGTAGAAATTTGGGCTCTGTTCATGGACCGAGCACGTCTCTGTGACAGTCGAAACAAAAACAAATAGGTCTGTATTAAAACATGCATAACTCTCTCATACAAAGAAGTTTTTACGAACGTTTTGTGGCTATGGATAGCTGACAACAATTCCTACATACTGTAAAAAATCAGCTCTGTTCATGGAGCTAAAAATTTTCTGTGAGCTCTGTACCAGTCGGACATAGTTATAAAATTAGAAAAAATTAGGGCAAATTCATAAATCAAGGCTCAAAGGGTGCATAATAGTATATATGTTTTTATTCAATTTCTTTATAGAATTAGTATGCATTATGTGAATGATTATGCAGGTCTAATTTTATGCAATCTTATATGATTATGGCATGAATTGTAAATGGAAGGTTACACATTTAAGATTTAGGATCAAAAGGTCCAATGAATACAAGTTTATGTTTTAAATTCTAAAAATGTGTTGACTATATGTATGTCCATGATATCGTGATGATATGATTGTTTCATTGATATGGATGTTCATATATATTCTCCTTGTTTCATTGGCCATGTACATACATATGCATTATGATGTGTGAAAATGAATAAGATGTTTATGCTACGCATGTGCTCAAATGTCTGTTACAAGTTTAATTATATGACTTTGTCCAATGCTTTATAAGAATGCATCCATGACCATAAAGTGGCTTAAGTTTGATGTTGCATAAAAAGTATGACTGTAATCAAGTAATCATGTGACATTAAACTCAAGATACTTGCTTGGAGAGTAGCAGGTGATACAAAACTTCGTGGGGCAAGTTCTGTTATGGGCACGGAAGGTTGCTCCTCCCCTCCCACGATTTTATGGGAAAAACCTCTGCATTAGACTGCAACGTAGAGGTTATAGTCCTCATGAGAAAAACTGATGCATCGGGTTGAAAGGTGTTGGTAATTTCTCTCGTATTAACGTCCCTCACCCCGTCTTAGTGAATGGACCTGGCCAGACTAAAGCCACCCCTTTATGTAAAGCACATCCTGTGTCATGGTCCTGATCTGAGAATGTCTGCCTGTGTCGTATCAGCAGGGCTAAGAAGTGATAACTTAAATGGTGTGTGCATTAATTTGGCATCGCATGCATCATCTAATTAAGAAAATGTAACTAAATATAAGAAAATATGCATGCATTGAAAGAGCTTATGCATATGGTAAGTCGTGCATTTTAATGGTTCATGCATTTTGTATTTTGAATATATGGATTTATGTTTTTCTGTTATATATGAAAATTCTAAACATGCATGAGTTGTTGTATGATTGTTTAAGTTAAATTAAATGTTAAACTATGAAATTTCTATTGAAATCTTTATCTTGTTATTTTGTCTTACAAGTTTAGCATAATTACTCTACTGAGACATGTTGTCTGACCCTATATGGTTTAAAAAATTTCAGGTAATGAGTAGGTACTTACGTGCGAAGGTGGAAGGTTGCGACGGGGACTGAGCCTACCTTTTCTCTGCTTCATGATTTCTGAACTCTGATTTTACTTTAATTCAATTCAAGGACAAATGTGATTAATTTTGGATATTGTGAAACTTGAATTTTATTTCATGCATAGTTAATTAGTTGTTAAAGTTTAAATTCTATAAGTATATGTTTGCAAGCATTCATCTGAAGTAGCACGCCAAGTTTTATGCCCAATGTGTTTTTTCGCTGTTAACTGCTATAAGATTTAAATGTATTTCAAAAAAAAAAAAATTCCACCAATTTCGGGTTATAAAAATTGGGGTGTTACATTAACAATGTCTAAAGTTCGTTAGACAAGAAATCTCCTACCGTTCGATGGGATGACTATTACAGAAGTTATCCGCCAGTCCCATCTATATGATATTTATGAAAGGTACCAAAATATAATGAAGATTGAGAATGATAAAGACAGGGACAAAGCATTGAAATTGTATAATGCGGAGCTTTATCCATCAGATAATGAGGTTGAAGAGCAAAGGAAGCATGAAGAAAAACTAAAGATAAAGAAGAAGAAGAATGATGAAAAGAAGGAAAAACAAAGGAAGGAGGAGGAGGACAATGAAAATCAAAGGAAGAAAAGGCAAATGAAGGAGGAGGAGGAAGAGAAGAAAAGGCAATTGAAGAAGAAGAAGGAGGGGGAGGAAGAGAAGGAAAGGCAAATGATGAAGATGGAAGAGGAAAGGCAAAGGAAAAAGCATCAGGATGAGAAAGAGAAGGAAAGGCGAAGGAAGAAGAAGGAGAAGGAGGACGAAGAAGAGAAGGAAAGGCAAAGGAAGGAGAAGGAGGACGAGAAAGAGAAAGAAAGGGAAAGAAAAAAGTAGGAGGAAAAGAAGGAAAGGGAAAGAAAAAAGCACGAGGAAGAGAAGGAAAGGGAAAGAAAAAAGCAGGAGGTGGAAGAGAAGGAAAGGGAAAGGAAGAAAGAAATTGAAAAGCGGAGGAGGGAGGCAAAGGAGCCAAGGAAGAAGAAAGGTAGAGGATGGAGGGAGGGGATGAAGAGGAGAAAACTGTGACCAAGGTAAACGTGCCTAAACCCACACTTGCTTCTCTTCCCTTATTTTATTATATTTTATTCAAATTCATGCTCCACCCTTCACAGTAAATACTCATTACCCTCCAACCAAAAGTATGTCCCTCCCATACATTTTTCACAAGGAGTCACTTCCCATTCTAAAGGATCAAGTTTTTTTTTTTATGAGAAGTGTCCATTCTTCAATGGACCTAGTTACCTTAGAGGTTTATGCCTCTTAAAGGTGTAAGCATTATCTCTTTTTAACTTGTTTGTATAAAGGTAAGTGAAGTTTAGCCATAGCAGTTATGTTGTACTCTGATCTCTTTGAATAGTAGTTTTTGTTTTGCTTTCCATTTTATATTTTTTTTCTTGCTGGTCGGTTGATCGAGTCTTGGGTTAGTGCATATAGCTGCACTAATTGAGAAGCGGTTTGTATAGATAAGTAAAAACTTGCCTTTCTCCACAGGCCTTGACAGACTCAACTTGTCTAAAATGAAGAAGGCTCAAGCGCAAGCAACGTGCTCAGACCAAACTCTACCAAGCTCGAGTAAGTTTTTGCTACCTTTGGAAGCGCAGGATTCAAACCCCTTGTCATGAATGAATGCCCAACACCCTATCCATTAGAGTTGGTTCTTTTTGTCGACTTTGCAGTCAATGTCATCTATATACAAATAAAATGAGCTTAATGGGATTTACCATGGTTAATTGTTCCCAGTTATATGATCAAACTCAGCTTGTTTATATTGCCAAACCTAGCCTTGGTGCTCATGCTCGACTCATTTGCCTTTCTCGAACAACCCTGAGCAGGTCTTAAACAAGTTGATTGATCTTTGTGCAAACCTACTGATAGCAGCCCGGCCCAAGACATTCATGTTATATTATTTAGTGTTTTGTAAATTGGTTTTGGATATCCATGTAAGATAAATGGGTTTGTCGATCCATGTGTGTGTATGGGGAATAAGGGTTAGGATAATAGATAATTTAGGTCATTTCAAATAATAGGGTTAATAGAGGCATTAGAAAGGTGAAGCAAGGGAAATTCAGAGATGAATTCAAATTAACATGCTTTACGGGGGGCATTTTTGTCCTCCACCAGGTTTCATGCCCATTTAAGGAAAAAATGGGAATTGAGGAGAGAGGATCTCTCCTGGATAGGAATGGTCAACCTGGGCCTCCCATTTGAACATTTGAATTTGTCTTTTTTGAAAGTGCACTAGGATCGAGGCAACGAGCACTAGAGGGGGGGGTGAATAGTGCTTTTATAACTTTCTGCGGAATATTGAAGGATTTTGCAAATCTCAAAGCAAACACACAAAGAACACAAGATTTTATCCTGGTTCGGTCAAACCCGACCTACATCCAGTCCCCAAGCAAAACCCGCTTGAGATTTTCCACTATCAACCTTGTAAACTACAAGATCACACAGACCATAACCGGTCCCACTTTCAGTAACAATCCCACTGAAAGCAAACAACTCCTTTACACCAAGTTGTCCTTCTTTTTACAGAAAATAAATAACAACTTATAATACAACCTATGAGCCTTCCTTTTGAATGAAAATGATATGCAATTGGCTTTTGAGGTTGTTGAAACACTGTACTCACGAATTCACTATCTCTCAAAGTGATTTGAGTGAAAAACTGAAGTGAAAATATCACGTGAGTGAGAAAACAAATACTTGAATGAATAGGAGTGAAAAGCAAGAAGTAATTCAATATAATTCTATTGAATTTGATGTTTTTGAGTGTAGAATGCACTCATATTTATAGTTAAAAGATTCCATACGTTGAGAGTATGAAAGGGTGTCAAAACTGTCCATTTTGAACGATCAAAACGTTTGAAAAATGAAAAGACACGCCTTTTTTGAAGTTTCAGGAAAACAACAAAATTAGTCGACTGAAACATCAGTTAGTCGACTAATAGTTAGTTATTAGTAGACTGACAGTTATCGTCGGTCGACTGATCTGTTAATCGAGCCGTTTGAAAATCTGAACTTTTGAAACTTAGTGGACTGGAGA
The DNA here is from genome assembly GCF_984573655.1 of Nuphar pumila. Classification (NCBI taxonomy): domain Eukaryota; kingdom Viridiplantae; phylum Streptophyta; class Magnoliopsida; order Nymphaeales; family Nymphaeaceae; genus Nuphar; species Nuphar pumila. The sequence continues at coordinate 58,525,554 of NC_143253.1, read as the reverse complement.
AAAGTTAGTCGACTGATAATATCATCAGTAGACTGAAAAACCTTTTAGTCGACTACTGCTAAAAACTTCTGAAAAACAAACATTCTGTTCGGTCGACTGATAAAAAGCATTAGTCGACTGCTGCTAAATTTTCAAAAAACACATGTTCTGTTCAGTCGACTGATAAAACCATTAGTCGACTGCTGCTAATTTTCCAGAAAACAGACATTCTGTCCAGTCGACTGATAAAACCTTCGGTCGACTAATTTGACAAAAATGATTTTTTAGAAAATATGGCGTGAAAGGATTAGTCGACTGATAAGTCTATTGGTCGACTAATAAACATGAAAATTTAAGAAAAGAGTTTTCTAAAAAGATTTTCAAAAGAGTTTCTTTTAGAAAAGTTTTTCTAAAGACTTTTAAGGTGAAATGCAACCTAAATATGCACTCTAAGTAAGGCTCTTACAAGAATCTAAGACTTTTAATGAATTAAATATTTGCAATTTAGTCTTCAAGGATTCTTCACTGAATTCTTCAATTTCTTCATAGCCTTAGCTGAAATGCAGTTGATTTCACTTGCTCATCATCAAAACCTTGTACTTGAAGTATCATGTATGGCTTCATTGTCGTAACAATCTCTCCCTTTTTGATGATGACAAACTTAATCAAACATGAAGCATTTAGATGCATAGATGGAGATTTTACTCCCCCTATCAATATGCTGCAAAACATTAAAAGTTAGCACATTTAAAGCACATATATCACATATTAATTGGTTTGCATTTTCATTCGTCATGTATTAATGTATTTAAAAATACATTCATTCAAAGCTTTCTTTTTCTCTTAATTTTGCATTTCTCATGCAAGATCTCCTGTAATGTAATTGCTATCATCTTTTTCTCAAGATCTCCTGCAATTTCAATGTAATGCTATCTTTATCTTTTTCTCCCCCTTTGTCAGAATAAAAAAGAGTAAGGGCAAAAATAGCATAAGCAAAATAGACTTTTAACTCGTATCTCTATTTTAAAACACGGCAAGAGAGTTCCAGCGTGTTTTGAAGATGCGTCAGTCACTGCAAGAGGATTCCGGCATTTCAAGATCACGGCCAGAAGATTCTGGCGTCTCCCTGTTACGGTAAGAAAATCCCGGCGATGATGGAGTCGAACGGCACTCCGAGGGTTTTTCGGAAGAGAGAGAGGCAAGAGAGAAAGAGGGGTTTAAGGTTTAAGGGTTTCGTTTTAAAAAAAATGAAAAGGTACGAAGTGAAACGATGCCTTTTTTTAAAAAAAAAAACGGGTTTTAAAACAAATCCAAGGGGTGTCGGGTCCCTTCACTTAAATTTTTTTTTTAAAAAAAATTTAGTCGACTAAAACTTTATCGGTCGACTAAAAAAGTGCGACTTATTCTAAAAATATCATCAGTCGACTAGAACTATATCGGTCGACTAATATGATGCGATACATTCCAAAATATAAAAACACCAGTCGACTAGAATTTTATCGGTCGACTAATATAGTGCGATTTTGAGATTTTGTTCATAAATCAGCATTTTTATAAATCCAAAAATGAGAAATACCTAGTTCTCTCCTAATTCTCATAAAATCTTCATTTTTAAGAGGTTTAGTGAAGATATCGGCATGTTGTTCTTTAGTGGAAATAAAATTTAACGAAATATCTCCTTTTAACACATGATCTCTTAAAAAATGATGTCTAACTTCAATATGCTTAGTTCTTGAGTGCTGAATAGGATTTTTCGAAAAATTTATAGCACTAGTGTTATCACAATAAATAGTTGTTGTGGATTAATTCAAACCAAAATCTTTTAAGGTCTGTTTCATCCAAAGTACTTGTGAACATGCTAAACTAGCCGCTATATATTCAGCTTCAGTTGTTGAGAGTGATACTGAATTTTGCTTTTTACTAAACCAAGAGACTAAGGAATTTCCCAAGAAATGACAAGTTCCACTAGTACTCTTGCGATCAGATTTACTTCCTGCAAAATCTGCATCACTATATGAAACTAAATCAAAGGAAGATGATTTTGGGTAAAACAAACCGAAATCTGAAGTATCTTTTAAATAACGAAGAATTTGTTTTACTGCAGTTAAATGAGATTCCTTTGGATAAGCTTGAAATCTTGCACACATACAAACACTAAACATAATGTCAGGTCAACTAGCAGTTAAGTATAATAGAGATCCGATCATACCTCTGTAGAGCTTAGTATCTACACTTTTACCATTTTCATCTTTATCAAGAGAAGTAGTTGTACTCATAGGATTCCTTCTTGATTTCGATGAGTCCATCCCAAATCTCTTGAGAAGTTCTTTTGTATACTTAGCCTGATTGATGAAGATTCCTTCTTCAGTTTGCTTTATTTGAAGTCCAAGGAAGTAGTTTAATTCGCCCATCAAGCTCATTTCAAACTCTTCCTGCATAGCCTTAGCAAATTCTTTACAAAGAGAATCATTAGTAGAACCAAATATTATGTCATCAACATAAATTTGCACAATAAGAATATCTGAATTAAAATGTTTAATAAATAAAGTGGAGTCTACCCGACCAATGGAAAAACCAGATTGTTTTAGAAAATTTCGTAGTCTTTCATACCACGCTCTTGGTGCTTGTTTGAGTCCATACAAAGCTCTTTTCAATTTGTAGACCTTTTCTAGATATTTCTCATTTTTAAAGCCTGGAGGTTGCTCTACATAAACTTCTTCATTGATGTGTCCATTTAAGAATGCACTCTTAACATCAATTTGATATAACTTGAAGTTCATGTAACTAGCAAAAGCAAGCATCATACGAATTGACTCTAATCGAGCCACTGGTGCATAGGTTTCATCAAAATCTATGCCTTCTTCTTGATTATAGCCTTGTGCCACTAGCCTTGCTTTGTTACGAATGACTTCACCATTTTCATCCAGCTTATTTCGGAAGACCCATCTTGTTCCAATTACTGGATGCTCCTTTGGTCTATCAACTAGATCCCAAACATCATTCCTAGTAAATTGGTTAAGTTCTTCAGACATGGCTAAAAGCCAAAATTCATCATCACATGCCTCATTGATATTGTTTGGTTCTAATTTAGATATGAAAGCAACATTTGCAATATATTTTTCTAACTGCCTTCTAGTTTGGACACCACTCTTTATTTCACCAATAACTTGTTCATGTGGATGATTAGGAACTTCTTTCCAAACCGGTTGAAGAGGAATATTTTCTTGAGAAGTACTCTCTATCAAGGGTTCTTCTTGAAGTGTTGCTTCTTCTTCTTCGCTTAGAGGAATAACCTGCTCACAATTCTCATCAAATGCAACATGTAGAGATTCTTCAATACAAGATGTTCTTTTATTGAAAATACGATATGCTTTACTTCTAGAAGAATATCCAAGAAATATTGATTCATCTGATTTTGAATCAAACTTATCAAGATTATCTTTGGTATTTAACAAGAAACATTTACTACCAAAAATTTTGAAATATGAGATCTTTGGTATACGATCATAATACAATTCAAAACATGTTTTATGTAAAATTGGTCGAATAAGAACACGATTTAAGACATAACATGCTGTATTAATTGCTTCAGCCCAAAAATATTTTGGTAAATTTTTATCTTGAAGCATGGTTCTAGCACATTCTTGCAAAGTTCTATTCTTTCTTTCAACAACTCCATTTTGTGGAGCCGCTCTAGGAAAAGCAAAGTTGTGAGATATACCATGTAAATCACAAAACTTTAGAAAATATTCATTTTCAAATTCACCACCATGATCACTACGAATTTTAATAATAGATGTAGATTTTTCATTTGTAATTCTTCTACAAAGTTTAGAAAATTCTGAAAAAGCATCATTTTTGCTTTTTAGAAAAATCACCCATGTAAACCGAGAATAATCATCTACTATAACAAAAGCATACTTGATATCATTCAAACTTTGAATTCTAAATGGTCCAAATAGATCTAAATGTAAAAGTTCAAGAAGACGTTTTGTTGAAACTATATCTTTAGCTTTAAAAGAACTCTTAATTTGTTTACCCCTTTGACAAGCATCACATAAGTGATCCTTTTTATATGGTATTCTAGGTAGGCCTCTTACAAGATCATTCTTGGATAATTTTGAAATAATTTTAAAGTTAACATGTCCAAGTCTCTTGTGCCATAACCATTGAATTTCATTTGAAACAATAAGACATTTTTCATTAAAAGAGGGTAATTCATCTAGATATAGTTCATACACATTGTTTCTTCTTTTACCTTTAAAAATGATCTTTTTAGATTGAAAATCAGAAATTAAGCATAAATCATTTTCAAAAGAAACATGAAAACCTTTATCACATAATTGACTAATAGATATTAAATTATGCATTAAACCATCTACTAAAAGAACATTTTCTATCAAGGGAAATTTTGGATTACCAATATTACCAATACCTATCACTTTTCTCTTGTTATTGTCACCAAAGGTGACGGTTCCTCCATCCTTATTTTGGAGGGTGGAAAATAACTCCGGCCTTCCAGTCATATGTTTGGAACAACCACTGTCCAATATCCATTTGCTCCTTATGTTGTGTACCTATAACAAAATCAGAAAACAGAGCATTTGACCCCTTTCTATTTTCGGGTCCATGAGAGTTAGTCTTAGGAACCCATATCCATTTGGATTTTGGTTTCCTTTGATAATAAATATTCTTTCTATAAAAGGATTTAGAATAAACATGTCTAGAATAATCATTTCTAGATGCATTTCTATTAGAACTAAAAAGTTTAGTTTTATGAACAAAAGGTTGAGAATAATGTCTTTGATTTTTCACCACATAGTTTGGTCTATTTTGAGTATCAAAGAAGCTATATCCCAATCCGGTTTTATTAACCGAGCATCTTTGAGAACCAAGAAGTTTTTCTAGATTCTCTTGACCATTTGTGAATTTGGTCACTATAGAAAGAAGATCATTTGACTTTTCTTTAAGACTAAATATTTCATTTTGTAAGAGATTGGTTCTAACTCCAATTTCTTTTATCTCAAGTGCTTGGCAAGAATTTTCCTTCTTGAGATCTTCTATTTCTTGAAGTAACACTTTATTTTGAGAGTCAAGAGTTAAATTTTCAGTTTTTAACTCTTTATTTTTAGAACTAAGACTCTTAAATTTAGCATATAAATCATTAAATGCTTCAAATAACTCATCATAGTCAAATTGACTTACCGAATCTTCTTGTGCTACAAAACACATGTTGGCGACTTCTTCATTTGATTCTTCATCGGAAGAGGAGTCACTATCATCCCAACAGGCTTGAAATGCCTTTTTCTTCTTGAATTGGTCCTTGGGCTTGAATTTGAGAAGAGGACAATCTTTCTTGATATGTCCTGCCTTTTTGCAGTTAAAGCACTTTACTTCATTGGATATGGAAGAATCTGCTTTTTTGCCTTTCTTTGAAATCTTCCCTTTTTGATGAATCTTCTGAATTGCCTTGTGATGAGGGCAATATCTTCATCTTCATCTTCTTCAGAATCTTATGAGTCAGAAGTAGCCTTAAAAGCAAGAGATTTCTTTTTAGGCTCTTCTTCTTGTCTGTCTTGAAGTTGGACCTCATATGCCATTAGGTTACCAACTAAGTCTTCAAGAGTGAGAGTATTGAGATCATTTGCTTCTTCAATAGCAGTGGTTTTTCTCTCCCATTCAGGAGTTAAACACCTTAGAATTTTTCTGACTAAATCCACTTGTGAATATTCTTTTCCAAGGGATTTCAAAGTGTTAGTTATATCGGTCATTCTAGTTACCATGTCCGATATAGATTCATTTTGCTTCATTTTGAACAATTCAAATTTATGAACTAAAGAAACAATTTTAGATTCCTTTACCTTTGACGTACCTTCGTGTGTTACGAGAAGAGTATGCCAGATTTCATTAGTTGTAGAGCATTGAGAGATGCGATTGAACTCTACCTTGTCAACGCCACAATAAAAGGCATTCATTGCCTTGGCAATAAGTGAAGCAGTCTTCTTTTCATCATCGGTCCATCGGCTGAAATCAGTTGATGGAGTTTGGTACTTTTCTGAAACAACTCTCCAGATATCGAGATCCATGGATTGCAGGAATATTGTCATTCTTACTTTCCAGTATCCATAGTTTGTTCCGTCGAAGAGAGGAGGACGAACGGAGGAGCTTCCTTCTTTGTGCTGAGATGTAGTTGCCATGCTAGATGATGGTCAAATCAAAGTAATAGCAAATCTGTGCTCTGATACCAAATGAAAGTGCACTAGGATCGAGGCAATGAGCACTAGAGGGGGGGGTGAATAGTGCTTTTATAACTTTCTGCGGAATATTGAAGGATTTTGCAAATCTCAAAGCAAACACACAAATAACACAAGATTTTATCCTGGTTCGGTCAAACCCGACCTACATCCAGTCCCCAAGCAAAACCCGATTAAGATTTTCCACTATCAACCTTGTAAACTACAAGATCACACAGACCATAATCGGTCCCACTTTCAGTAACAATCCCACTTAAAGCAAACAACTCCTTTACACCAAGGAGTCCTTCTTTTTACAGAAAATAAATAACAACTTACAATACAACCTACGAGCCTTCCTTTTGAATGCAAATGAGATGCAATTGGCTTTTGAGGTTGTTGAAACACTCTACTCACGAATTCACTATCTCTCAAAGTGATTTGAGTGAAAAACTGAAGTGAAAATATCACGTGAGTGAGAAAACAAATACTTGAATGAATAGGAGTGAAAAGCAAGAAGTAATTCAATATAATTCTATTGAATTTGATGTTTTTGAGTGTAGAATGCACTCATATTTATAGTTAAAAGATTTCATACGTTGAGAGTATGAAAGGGTGTCAAAACTGTCTATTTTGAACAATCAAAACGTTTGAAAAATGAAAAGACATGCCTTTTTTGAAGTTTCAGGAAAACAGCAAAATTAGTCGACTGAAACATCAGTTAGTCGACTAATAGTTAGTTATTAGTAGACTGACAGTTATCGTCGGTCGACTGATCTGTTAATCGAGCCGTTTGAAAATCTGAACTTTTGAAACTTAGTGGACTGGAGAAAAGTTAGTCGACTGATAATATCATCAGTAGACTGAAAAACCTTTTAGTCGACTACTGCTAAAAACTTCTGAAAAACAAACATTCTGTTCGGTCGACTGATAAAAAGCATTAGTCGACTGCTGCTAAATTTTCAAAAAACACATGTTCTGTTCAGTCGACTGATAAAACCATTAGTCGACTGCTGCTAATTTTCCAGAAAACAGACATTCTGTCCAGTCGACTGATAAAACCTTCGGTCGACTAATTTGACAAAAATGATTTTTTAGAAAATATGGCGCGAAAGGATTAGTCGACTGATAAGTCTATTGGTCAACTAATAAACATGAAAATTTAAGAAAAGAGTTTTCTAAAAAGATTTTCAAAAGAGTTTCTTTTAGAAAAGTTTTTTTAAAGACTTTTAAGGTGAAATGCAACCTAAATATGCACTCTAAGTAAGGCTCTTACAAGAATCTAAGACTTTTAATGATTTAACATTTGCATACTAGTCTTCAAGGATTCTTCACTAAATTCTTCAATTTCTTCATAGCCTTAGCTGAAATGCAGTTGATTCCACTTGCTCATCATCAAAACCTTATACTTGAAGTATCATGTATGGCTTCATTGTCGTAACAATTTTTTTCTATAAAACGAGCATGTAGTCTTGCATTTGATTACAATCTGAATAGGAATTATCTTCTGAGAGGTTCCTTTACATTTCTTGGCCTAAATTTATAGTAGAATAAGTTTCCTTCCTTGGAACGAAAAGACTAGAGTTATTCAGAAAGAATCCCCTAAACCACTCACTTTTCATGCCACCTAGTTTCTTATCTCTCTTAATCTCTTTGTTCATGCATCTCTCTCTCTCACCCTCTCATGTTTTAGCCTTCTCACTCTCTCTCTCCTTTCCCCCTCTCATGGCTTTGCCTTTCTCATTAGCCTCACACAACCCTCGCATCCTCTCTCCACCCAACACCTTCCCCTTGCACATCCCTATTGTCACCACCCCCATCCTGGCGTCCTTCCTTGGCCGACTTTTTTATCAAACATACTCTGATTGTAGTGTAGCAAACTACCTCTGGTAGATAACGTTTGGTATCAGAGCAAGTCCATCGCGGGACCCCAAAGACATTTTCTCAATCAAAAGGACCTTCTGCAACAAGAGTCTAAGCCTTTTATGGCTTTGCACATCAGATCGAACCACAGTCAACAATGATCTTTATCAACCGCAGTGATCTGCTCCCCCAAATCCCTTCTCTGATCATTCTAAAGGTAAGGTATGCATCTTTGACCTCTTTAGAACATATGATCCCATATCCTCACATGAGAAAAGGTGATTTGTCCTTGGACACAACTTCGGTGATAGGATGCGTTCAAGGGTACCAATCTAATTCTGATATGACACTTCACGATATCTGGTTCATCATGATCTGGAGTGATCTAGTCATCATTTACAACTTTGAAATCAAATTCTATATTTTTGGCACTTCTAAATCAAACATGCAATCATTCAAATCTGACCTCTGGTGACCCTGATCCGACCTCGGAAAGTCAGGCCAAGTTTTTGCTTATTCTTAGGAAGGATTGGCACAGACCTGCATCCAAGTACGGTTTTAAAAAATTCATTCCTATAGTTTGACAGTCCTAAAACATCTCAAAAATTTTACCCTAGTTAGTCCTACCCATTCTAAACTGAACCCACTTTACGGATAAAAAAAATCAGATCCCTATTTATAGATATTGTCTTTTTATTGAACCCTATCAGATCCAACGTCTGAATCCTAAACCGTTAGCATTTTTTAACTTTAAAAAATCTCCTAGAGTGATCCTATAACAATAAATCCTGAAATTTTTACCCTAAGAAACCACATATGTTAACTTTAAAACCCCTTTTACAAGTACAAAAATTCATTCAGATCACTGAGATCTGGTCCGATCTTTGAACCCTATCTGAACTCAGAAACCAAACTGAATTTCTAACGGCCTGACCCAACCTAGAAATAAATTAATTTTGACCATACAAAAACCTTAAAAAAACTTGAAAATTTTATTTTTTTTATACCTGATACCTTTGACTAGAAGTCTAAAGTGAGAACCAGCCTTAAACCCAATCCTACCCCTCTACACCACCCAGACTGACAATAATTTGTCCTATAGGTAGACAACACTTGAATTGGAGTCATGGTGATTCATAGAGCCCAAGAGATCGTAGACTCGCTATGGACTGAGATTAATGATAAAATCGAGGAACTGGCTGCAATAATGTGCGAGTTTCTTAAATCACCAAGGGAATGAAACATTCAGGGTGTCCATCCAACGCAAACCCGATTTTCCTGACCAACAGTCTAGTCATGCCAATGGGGGGAATCACATAAAGCAACCCCGTCTCAAATTTTCCACCTTCACTAACAAGGATCCAACTAGCTAGATCTTCAAGGTTGAGCATTATTTTTGTGTAATGTAGACCCCAAAAGTAAAAAAATTCTCTATCACCTCCATTCATCTCGAGAAAGATGTGTGTTGGTATCACTTGTTCAAAAAGAACCTTGCTGTACCAATGTGGAAAGCTTTTACACATGCATCGATACTTTAATTTGGTCCTTCTAGGTACCTAAATCACAATATAAGGTTGTCCAAATTGAGACAAGTAAGCAGTGTAATGGAGTACTAGGCCGAGTTCGAAAGGCTCATCAATTTAGTGATTGATTGGTCCCAAAAAACTTCCATTCAAACTTTCATCGTAGGCCTTCGTTACGAGCTCCAGATCGAGCTCTAGGACCGCCTCCCTACTAGCATCATTCAATGCTTCCAACATGCTCACTTAGCAGAGGAGAAGTTGTAGAAGCAAGGGTCCAAAAGGATTCAAATTGGATTCAGATTTGGATCCGAACAAAACCAAACTTGTCCTCCTTCCAAGAGTGTATCAAGTGGATCCAGTACAACAATTGACACTAGCAGGTCAAAGCCTACTTCAAAGCCTCCTTTTAATTTTGTAAATATAAAAGTAAAAAAATTGTCTTCTAATGCCATGGTTGAAAAATGAAAAAAAGGTTGTGCTACTATTGTGATGAAGTTTGGTGTACCGAACATGTACGTAAAACCATGCATTTGTATCTTATAAATATTGAAAATAGTGATCGTGAGGAATGAGAGGAAGCGACATTTTATGGATGATGATTGGTGTAAGTTTTATGAAATGAATTTTTGAAAAGATATTTTTGATAAAAAAAATGGTTTGTGAAAGCCAGACACCAAATAATAAAAACTAGCCCATACTAGGGTGAGATCCAGGTCGAACTCAAGGAACGGGAGAAAACGTTGTATTCTACAGAATGACAAGCTTTATTGCCTTTAAAATAAAAATAACTAACTATTGCAATGTGTTACCCTCTTGCAGAGGGCTCAAAAAGAATAATAAATGGTTTTATTACAAACCCAAATTAAAAATAAATAAATGACCCTAATTTAAAAGAAAAGAAAAAGGGTCTTGAGTTGCTTGAGCTTTAGTCCCTTTGATCTTCACTGCTTCCCTTTTGAATGCGTTAGTTGAACCAGCAAGCTTATAAGAGCTACTAATATTTGATCTATAGGCTCATTTACTCTTTGCTCACTTGATAAGGGCTCTTTGAGGGGCTTTTTAGGGACCTCAAAGGGCTCTTTAGGGACACTTTTGAGGGCCTACCGCATGTCCAACCACTTCTCTACAAAACAAAAACACAAAATGAGTAGAACCAAACAAAGAAACAATACCAAAATCTAATCTTTCAAACAAGAAAAGCAAAAAGCTAATCTAACAAACTATAACAAACTTGTAATAATCAACTAACATGTAACAAACTACACTAACTAAATAACAGACTAATTAGCAAACTATGTAATCTTGAAACTAATTAACTAAAAAAAAATCAAGAAATCAAGCTAATCGAAAATCAAGATTTGAACTATCTAAGAATGAAATAAAAACTAACAAACTAACTAATATACTAAATGACAACTAGCTAAATGACAAAAGTGAATAACAAACTAACAACTAATAAATAAAGAAAACAAACAAAACAAAAAGGCACTAACCGTATGACAAGAATCTAACTAATCAATTAATAATATAACTAATTAACACTTGTTATACGTAATTAACAAATAAACTAATAACAAAACCTCAAATAACAATGAATACTAACTAACTATACTATCTTATTTAACTAACTATTTGTCAAAGCAAATAACAAGCAAGAATCGGCTATGATTTTTAACAACTTAACTTATTTGCCATATTAAAATTAAAACTAACTATTGATGTATACCAAACAAAAGTATTATAAGCTACAACAACACATGATGAAAAGAATATTAATATTAACTAGGCTATATGTAAAAAAAATATAATTAGAAAAAAAGATGGTTCGACTAAACTATTTTATTCTAAACTAATTATGCTAAACTATTTGCAATTAATTTAACGAATTTATTAGCACAATATTGATTTAATTAACATGAAACCAAAATAAATCATGAAATTAAAATAACTAATTAAATATCAAAATCGATATTATCTAATTCAGTTAAATTTAATCTAATTAATTAAAAATGATAATGAATATTTTAAACACCTAATTTCTAATCTAAGTGCTGAAATTAAAAATTTTGGGAACTAAATATTAAGTATAACTACTGATAAATATAGAAATTAAATCTAATCTACTGAGCTTAATTAAAAGAATTAAAACAACTAATTATTTATTCTATCGATTTCTAATTTAAACTATTTAATTAAACAAAACTAACTAAAACAATTAACGAATATCAAGAACATGAATTAAACACTAACCAAACTATTCTAATACTGAAAATAAATAGAAAATATTCAGATCTAATTGACAAAAAATAAAAAGATTATAAAAACCTTAAATCGGCTAATTTATTCTAATCTAAATAATTAATATAATAAATACTAAAAATAAAGAGTCTATTCTAAATTAATTCTACACTAAATCTGAACCTAAACTATATTAAAAATCATGAAAATCATAAAAAGAAACTATTTTAAACCTAACGATCTATGTTAGTTTGCATGCGATGGCATAACAAAAACTAAACTATGGTATATGCAATGTTAGATATGATATTTATATATATATATATTTTTCTTTTTGCAATGAATAACAACAATCAATTTAAATTAAATGCAATGAGTATACGAAGATTAAACTATGCTATATGACATGATGAAATATAATGCATGTAATCTACGGGATAATTAAAAACTAATCTAAATAATAAGCTATAGAAAGATGGGAGATAAGAAGCAAACCTCACGATTCACCTGTGATGGAAGGGTTGAGAAGAAGAAACAATCTTTCCTTCAAGTTGCACGTGCCTCCGATGATAGGGATAAGAAGAATCGGCGTCGGAAGGGATTAGAAGCAAGAAGAGAAAGGGGGAGAAAGAAAGAGCATAAGGGAGAACCGGTTGGGAACGAAAAGGAGGAAGAGAAGAGAGAGAGGAAGAAGAGGAACATATTTTTTTCTCAAGATGGAGATGGCCCTCTATGGCTGATTTTTTTTTTTATATTAAAAAATTAGGTCACACATTTTTTCAAAAAACTCCAATTAGTTTTCAAAATTTTCAAAAGAATACTTCTAAAAAAATGTGTTTCATAAAAAAGCAATTCTAAATAAAGTAAAATACTGGTTAGCAATTCCTAAACTAATTAAATTATAAACTAAAGAATCCTAAATGTCTCAAAACACTGAAAAACGTAGGGAAAACTTAGAATTTGGCGATTTTAACTTTATTTTGAATTTTAAAGTAGTTTCTCAAAATTTTTAATAAGAATGAGCTTTTAGTGCAATTTTTTGATGGATCATGCATAAAAATATATGTATAAAATGCAAAATATATGCATGATCAATGATCCACCTAGATAAAAAATAAAAATCTTATTCCACACTCTCACAACGGTGGACATGCCTCAATCCATAAGAGTGCAGGGTACTCTCAAGGGCACCTCGATATCCGTCCTTATAAACATAAATGTCACACACAACTTCCTTCATACTCGAGTTGCCAAAAAGATCAAGTGTCCAACTACTTCCCACAACACATTCAAGGTAGTAGTAGAAAATAAGAGAAAATTGCAGTGCCAAACGAAATGCCCCAATTTGAAATTCGAGGACCAAGGCACCACCCTCAACTTGGATGCCTTCATGCTTCCTATCAAGAGAGTTGATCTCATATTAGGGATGCAGTGGCTACAAACCCTGGGTCCAATTTAGTGAGATTTTCAGAAGTTAACCATAAAATTTAAAAAAGAGGACGAAAATATAGAAATCCAAGACACCAAACTTTGTCTAAACATGCAATAAAGATGTTCTTAGGAACACCCCTACTTCCACTTTAAAAAGAATATAAGAAACTCAACCAATCAACAATAGACACCCAGAAGGAGTATCAAAAGACTGAAGCAGCTTAAAAACTCAAGGCAACATGTCCAAAGAAGGAACAAACCAAACATAAGAAGATTACTACCTACCACCTTGACTTAAAAGATAACGAAGTATGTAAGGAAAGAAGCTGACATTACAACCAGAAGGAAGGGTCAACATTGATATTTGATCCAGGAGGTTGTGAAGAACCATTGATTGGGAAGGCATCCCCAATTACCGGCCTTGAGGACAGGGTTGTTTTGAAGAAAGGAGCATGATTGACATCAGTCTGACCCAAGCCATTCATATTGTATTATTTAGAATTTTTTTAATTAGTTCTTGATATCCTTGTTAGATAAATGAGTTTGTTGATCAATGTTGGTGTATGGGGAATAAGGATTAGGATAATAGATAATTTAGACTATTGCAAATAAGAGAGTCAGTATAGGCATTACAAAGGAGAGGCAAGGATGATTTAGGCACAAAATCAAATTAATGTGCTTTATGGGGGCATTTTTGTCCTCTATTGGGTTTCATGCCCTTTTAGGGGCAAAATGGGAATTGAGGAGAGAGGATCTCTCTGGATACGAACGGCTAGCTTGGGCCTCCCAATTGATTATTTGAATTTGCCTCTTTTTCTATAAAAGGCTCTGGTTATCTGGCATTTGATTATCATCTGAGTAATAATTATATTCTAAGAGGTTTATTTACCTTTTTTGGCCTACTTTTCTAATAAGATAGGTTGCCTTCTGTAAACACCCCAAATTTTCACTCACCTTCTTAATATATCCATCAATCACCACATTTCGGTTCTCCGGAATCAATGAAGGGCAAAATGGTCATTTTCCAAGATTGAACCTTGCAGAAAGTCCTAAATTCCATTCTAGAGTCTCAAAACTTTTCTATTTAGACTCAGAGACATCTTCAAATTCCAAATCCTCAAAATCTCATGCTTAACCAGAAGTCAGAATTCTCAAATTCAAATTCAGAGTGACAATTTTGTAGGATGTCTTTTGCATAACATCGCATGAGCATTTCATATCATTTCACTACACAGCATGTCATTTTGAGATCCATAACTCCTGATTTTCAAAAATGTCAATCCAGATTTGAGTTTTAAATATTTCAAAATTGATTTTAGAACCCTGGGTTTTAAAAATTATCAATTCTTCCCATTTTACCCCCAGGACCCCGAATTACGAAAAGTTTTCTCAAGAAAACAATCTGGATGGTTTTGACATTTTAAAATTTCGCCAGTTGAAAAGAGGGGGACACAATTTCAAAATTCATAAGATCTTATTTCAAACTTTTACAAAAAGGCTCCGAATTTCCCTACTCCTTTCAAAATTTCACCCTGAAGAACCATTTTCTTCCAAGTTTTGAAATCAAGCCAAATTTTGCTTAGTGTTTTTCCAAAACTAGCCTATTATTATGAAAATTCCAAAAATTCCACTTGGCTCATATTTCAAATAAGTGACGTGGGACCCGCCTCGATGTGGTGTCACACTAAAATTTTTAAATATTTCTTTTAATTTCAAAACAGTGCCCATCCGGAAGTGGAATTCTTTTATTTGATTTAATTTTTAAGGAAATAATTAGTGGGCCCACGTAGGTGGCGCCCCACTAAGGCTCCTTACCAAGAAAAGCAAAATTTTGTTTTCTCAAAAAGTTTTCAAATCTAGTTGAGGTGGCACCACTTAAAAAAAAAAAAAGGAAAAAGGGAAAACAAAATCCGTTTTTTTTTAAATCATTTTTTTACTTTTTCAGCCCCAAATGGAGCCACCGTGAAACCCTACCAAAATTTTCATTTTTACCTAAGTTTTTTTTTAAATTTCTTCTAGAGAAAAGGAGTCGCCCCCTCCCAAATGGCGACATTTTTAAAATTTTTCAAAAGTTAGTTTTTTTTTTAAGTTTATCAAAACCTTTCACAACGGAGATTCAAAGGTCCCGATCTTTTGGCTGAAAGGACGGATGATTTTTTTTTTAAGGGGAGCTTAGGCCACCCGAAAGAGGGACCTTTTGATTTCTCCCCTAACTCTTCAACGCCCCTTTTCATGGCTTCCCCTCTCGGCTAGCAGGAGCGAGCTCTTGGAGATCCTTTTGGCAAAATCCCTCTTTCTTCCGCAAGGAAGGGAAGACGGGAAAAATTTTGCAACGATAACATGTTTGGCGACCGAGATGGGACCTGTCCTTGTCTGATCAAAGTAGTGTTTGACGTAGTTCAATTATCAAAACTGTGTTCTAAAAATGTCAGTTCTTTATTTTCTGATATCATGTGAACCTAGGAGCCTAGATTCTGACCTAGATGACATTAACTGCATATAGACTAGGCATGGTTTGGTAGGACCAGATTGAGGAGATATTTTCATGCTCACATAGACTTAGGTCTAAACACAACTCTCTTCAATTTAGGATCTGAATGCAAACAATGTATGCTTCTTCAAAGATTTTCAAAAGCTATCTCTTTAGGTTTTAGAGTCATCTATTTCTTGCATGTGATCATTTTTTTCAAACCTCCCTTACCTATCATTACCGGTCTTCAAGTTGTTGGGCTCTCTTCCAGAACCCTAGTTCGGGACAAAGCCTCACAACTGGGCCAATTATTTGGGTTAACACCCCCCTACCACGTACCGCGGGCCACAGTCCGAAGTATATCGGTAGGCGCTCAAGGATTTTGGAAAACCTTACCTTAGAACCGGAGTTGAGATTATATGCCATGTACCTCAAATTTCGATTCAGGTATATCTGCATAACAGGATTGGACAAAGATGATCTGAACCTAGAGTTAGGATTAGGGTCCTACAACTGTTTTCAAAATAATGCATCTAGAGTCAGCCTTTTAGGGAGTGCTCAATGTGCATAAATGTTTGTGCATGATGTGATTGTTTGTATGCTACCTTTATTTACTTCATATTTTCACCAAAACTATTTTCAAATACCCATATTCTCATCCTTTTCCTTTATTTTCTCAAACCCTGGATGATTTTCAAAATATCCTATTTCTTTCAAAACTCCAGGTGGTTTTTCCATTCTACCTTTCTACTGGATCTCAAATTTCCAGCTGCATTTTATATCCTGCCTGCAAAATTTTTCAAAATTTCCCACATTTTCCTAAGTCTCATTCTGAGTCTTTCTCTATTTTCAGTTTGATGGCATCCAGTCAAGTCGATCCTATCTTTCCTGAAGGTCACATCTCCTACGAGGTGCGACAAGGTCGTCCTGAACATCGAGCCATTAGCACCAGAACTTTCATTCCCCAGTGGTACTATTCTTGGCTCAAAAGCTTTTCCCGAATGTTCCCAGACCATTTAAGTGAGTGTGGATTAGAATTGGCATCAGCAGTTGGAAAACAGACCATCAATGGCAACCTGATCCATGCAATGGCAGAACGATGGAATCCACAGACATGTACATTCTGGTTCCCATGGGGAGAAATGACCATTTTAATGGATGAATTTTCAGAAATCATGGGGTTACCAGAACCAGCCGGTCAACCAGGAGATCCATTAGAACATCAATTCCTTATCAATGTCAAGGGTTTGGACCCCCGAGATTCATTAGCTCGTATGACAGGCCGCCGATCCTGGCCCCTGATCCAGTTGGATGGAAATGAATATGTTAACCTGCTCGAGTTGTACTGCCAGTACGGACCTTCGTTGAAGTCAGCTCGTTATCAAGGACAGCTAAAGAAAGGA
This sequence comes from Nuphar pumila, assembly GCF_984573655.1. Taxonomy (NCBI): domain Eukaryota; kingdom Viridiplantae; phylum Streptophyta; class Magnoliopsida; order Nymphaeales; family Nymphaeaceae; genus Nuphar; species Nuphar pumila. Next base: position 58,508,414 of record NC_143253.1, on the reverse strand, counting down.
TTCATAATGCAATGGTCCTGTGCACTGTAGGATTATCCCTCTTTTCAGATGGACAAAACTACATGGACATCAGAATAATCCAGCTTATGAGAAGATGGGGAAATCGGCAGACCAACCGCCTCTCCATAGCCATGACAGCGCTCGCCTTCCTATATCGTGGTCTAACCCGTTTCTCACTCGGAGAATCCATTTTAGTTGAAGGTTGAATCTACGCACTTCAATCCTGGTTCTTCCAGCATGTTCCAGCCCGAGCAAGCGTTTTCAGATATAATGGCCAAGAACTCCTTCCAGTGACACAATATTGATCCATGATTGACAACATTCAAGAAGATGACATTGTCTGGGACTATTTTGATCGGCAACTGTCTCCTCCCAGATATACATACACTTATGGCAAGCGATTCAAGTTGTTGGGACCATTCTTCTGCACATACTACCAACCAGAGCATTGTGTTCGGCAGTTCTCCCAGAGGCAGCAGTACGTCGAAGCCCGACTGTTATCAGGAGCTATGGCAGAGTTTGATCTCACTTCCACACAATGGTCTGGGGCATATCATTCTGCCCGCTACAGTTGAGATTCTTTTGTTTCTCTTAAAATCTTTTATGGTTCTAGAGTGTCTGCCAACTATCGTGAATGGTGGCAAATTGTTCATCCTCCACCTCCTTGTCAAGATCAATAAAATCATATTTTTCTCATTTCAATAAAATTCTCTCTCTTTCTATTGTGGTTTGACGACATCGCCTAGGTAACAAGGCATATTTTCGTTGTTTATTTCTCTTGCAAAAAGAATGACAACACAATTATCGTGATTCTCGCGACGACTCAGTCCGTAGTAATGGGATATCCTTTTCAAATTGTCTACCATATTTTCAGCAAATATTTCTTCCAAAAACCAATTCCTACAGAATCTAATCAGGTCTTTGCCCTGCAGAGAGCGTCCATAACATTTGATGGTTCAGACAAGATCAGGCAAAAGAACAACAACATCTCAGTACTCATCGGCCTCAGAAGAAGAGATGGGTTCCCCGCGATCCGAGAGGAGTCAAGAGCAGCAACAAGAAGATGATGGCATAGACCCACAAATGTATGCCATGTTCCGAAAAATGATGAATAAGATGATAAATGAGCAGCCCGGGACCAGCTCAGAAAGGAATCCCTTCAGAGAGAAGTTCCATGGTCACAGGGATAGGAAGGCTTCTAAAAAGCAAGTTTAGTCGGAAGAGATCTCAGACATAACAGACTCAATTGAAGATACAGATGAAGAATATGAAGTGCCTTCGGTATTTCAGAAGCGGGGCCAAGAACAAAGAAAAAGTCGTAGATCAAAGAGTCAGGTCACAGAAGTGCCTCTCCAAGCACAATTCAGAGAAATGGCCAGAGTTGTCAAAGATCTTCAAGCCCACGACAAGGGCAAGAAAGTCTTCACCAGCGAGGACTTCTATGACGGCTTAGAAGGGGATGATGATCTGGAGAATCTTCCCTGTAAATTCATCAAGTTCGACGGTTCTGGTGACCCAAAAGCTCATCTCGTCACTTTCTTTGCTGAATGCTAGAAGTTCAAGAGGGATAACCGAGCACTATTTTTATGCTTCCCCCGCAACTTGGAAGGAGTTGCAGCTAAATGGTATGCGGAGCATATCAATCCAATCGAGCTCAAGGAGTTCGATAAAGTCGTAAACCTATTCATCGAACGCTTCTTGTTCAACACAGAAGCGCTTCCTATATTGAGTCATCTCTGCAATCTAAGGCAGAATGAGAATGAAAAGGCGCGGGACTTTATTCACAGATGGAGGTCAGCCTGCAACAAAATGAGAGATCCTATCTCAGAAAGGCACGCCTTATCCTTAATCCTCAATAATTTCTCACAACCATTAAGAGAATTGATCTCTACTGCACCATCCCGTACCTTTATTGAGTTGAGTGAACGAGCTGAATGGCTCGAGCTGAGTGTGGAAAATGGAGTCTACGAAGGCTTCACTTTTTCCAAAAACAACCCTCAAGGTGAGCAGAAGAAGAAAGCTCACTTTACCTATTCTACCAACAACAACAACAACAACAACAACAACAGTCAGAATCAGTATAAAGGGCAGAAGAAAGATTATTGCTACGGCTCTTGCAGTTCAAACAATAAAGGCGATAAGAAAGGAAAGCCTGCATCTCAATACAGCAAACCTCCTCAGCAGGATCAAGGGCCGAAACTGCGCGAGAAGACTAAACATGAAGGATGGAGTTACGATAGAAAATTTACTCCTTTAGACCAATCACTCGAAGATGTACTTGAGTACATGTTGTCGAAAGAGATGGTCAAGTTGCCTAGACTGGCCGATCCCCCTGTGCCCATGGGAAAATGGAAAGATCAGTTTTGCAAGTTCCACAGGACAGTGGGACACAACACTGAGAACTGCTTTGTTCTAAAAAACATTATACAAGATCTTATTGATAAAAATCTTTTAGTGGAAGGAGAAGAAGAAGAGAAAATGGATATTCTCAAGCAGCCCTTTCCTCCGCACACCACGGCAGTAGTGTCCGCACAGTCATTTCTGCCTCACGAACACATCAAGCCGTGTTCTGCATAAGATCTTCAGGTTCAACATCAGGTTTCAGTACTGCGACAAGCAGCACCGGCCACCAAGAAGGTGAATATAATTTCAGCTTTTGATAAGCTAAAAGTATCAACGGAACCAGTCGAAGTATTTCCTACAGCAGCTAGTAAAATTCTGGGGTTCTCAAAACATTTTCTGAAATCCATCCCAAAAAAGGGAGAAACTTCAACTCAGAATCCTCTAATTGCTCTGTCCAATGTTTCAATTTTGGACTTAGCCAAGAGATCCCGTGAGCATCAGCAAGTACTGGATGATCTACTCAGAAAGATTAAAGTTAAACCCAGTACCACACCTGAAGACATGGCATAAATTGTGAATTCAGCCATGACCAATGCACCGATCACCTTCTCAGATAAGGACCTTCCAAAGCCTCATTCCTTTCATAATAATGCTTTGTACATCGTTGTTCGAGTGAGAGGAATGATGGTACCACACGTGCTAGTTCATGGAGGCAGCAGCCTCAATATATGTCCTGAAATGACAGCAAAAGCATTAGGGATCAAGGATGAAGAATATATTCCAGATCCCATCACTATCTACGGGTTTGACAACCATGGTCAAACGGCCAAGGGCAAAATATTTATGAAAGTATTCATCAACTATTCGGTGCACCTCGTCCTCTTTCATGTGGTTAATGTGCCACCCACCTACAATCTGCTGCTCGGAAGGACATGGATCCACAATGCAAATGCAGTGCCCTCCACCCTGCATCAATGTGTAAAATGGTCAAAAGGTGGAATGATTACCACAATACTGGGAGAAGACCCAGAAGAAAGGCTCCCGCAGCCCATGATTCCCTGACCATCATTCACTGCGGATATTCCTAGCATCAGGGAAAGTGAAGAGATTAATCTCAGAGAAAATCAGGAAATACTTCAGGCATCCTCAGAACTATCTTTGCACACCGTAGCCATGACCCGATGGAGAGGTCCTCAATTCTTCAAGATTGGAGGTCGGATCAACTACAATGCCACTAAAGATCACCCATTGTTTCCATAATTCATGAAGGCAAGAAAGGGATTTGATTTACTCCTGAAGCACGGTTATCAACCCTTCAAAGGACTCAGAAAAAATGAAGATGGCCGCATAGAGCCAGTGATCCAGAAGCATCGTCCCCACAGAGCAGGACTAGGGTTCTCCGACGGAAGCTCGCCAAAGAAGACTGTTTTTGTCAAAGGGGCACATTGAAGACCATTTGTTATTTTCTTTCTATTCTTTCCAAAATAAATGTCTCATTTTATCAATGTCTTTGATCAATTCAAAATCAATAAAATTCCAAGTTTCTTTGTCTATCTGGATGCCATCTGTCTTCTTTCCGTCTATCTCTTCATTTTATGATTTTAATGTCATTTTATGCATAGTTCTCTTCAAATGATTGCTTGTCTTATGATAGGCAATTTTATCTGAACCAAATTTCTTATCCAAAATTTCAGAATGACTTCTCGGACAATCAAGAAGCTTGTTCTCAATCCCAAGGCTTTTCAAAAGTCGGCAGCAATTCACAGAGTCAAAGCAAGCATCGAAGATGGCAAGATTGCAAAGTGATCAGATGATTATGCAGAATATGATCAGTCTCTTCAGGAATTACCAGAGTTGGCCGCAGTTCAGAAGCAGGATAAACCATCTCCTCTAGTACAAGATCCGACTGAAGATGTCAATATCGGTTCAAAGAAAGATCCCAAAATTCTCCAGATCGGAACCAGTCTGAGTCCGGAAGAAAAGGAAAGGCTCACTAATTTTCTCAAGCAACATGAGGAAGTGCTCGCATGGACATATGAAGATATGTCAGGCTTAGACCTAAAATTGGTCGAACACCGTCTCGTCTTGAAGCCAGAGGCTAAGCCAGTCAAGCAGAAGCTGAGAAAGATGGATCCTAGAATAGAACAACAGGTCAAAGAAGGAGTCGAAGATCTGCTCAAAGCGGGATTTATCTGAGCTATCGACTACCCAGATTGGTTAGCCAATATCGGCGTTGTCCCAAAGAAAAGTGGCAAAGTAAGGATCTGCATAGACTTCAGGGACCTCAATAAAGCGACTCTGAAGGATGATTATCCGCTTCCAAGCATCGATCTCCTAGTCGACAGCACGACAGGACACGCCATGTTCTCTTTCATGGATGGATATTCCGGTTACAATCAGATTAAGTTAGCCGCCCGCGACCAATCAAAAACTTCCTTCACTACGCTTTGGGGCACTTTCTACTATACAGTTATGCCTTTTGGGCTCAAGAATGCTGGAGCAACGTATCAACGGGCAATGGCCGTTATCTTTCACGATCAGATGCGCAAAATCAGGGATGCGTATGTTGATGATATTCTCGTAAAATCTAAAGAGGAAAAAGATCACCTCGAAGCTCTTGATCAAGTCTTTAAGAGACTCATTCTTTATAATTTAAGACTTAACCCGCAAAAGTGTGTCTTTGGAGTCGAATCAGGCAAACTTTTGGGTTTTCTGGTCAGCAAAAAGAGAATTGAAGTTGACCCAGCCAAAGCAAAGGCTATCATTGATATGCCACCCCCGAAGAATCTCAAAGAATTGCGTAGCCTTCAGGGACGCATGCAATCGATTCGGCGATTCATTTCTAACTTGGCAATGAGATGCGAACCTTTCAATCACTTGCTCAGAAAATGAGTTAAATTCGAATGGGGACCAGAATGTCAGCAATCGTTCGATCGGATCAAGAAGTATCTTCTCAATCCTTCCATCTTGAAGCCGCCAGAATTGGGAAAACCTCTTTTATTATACATCTCAGTCAATCAAGTCGCATGCGGCGGATTCTTGGCGCAGTATAAAGAAGGCAGTTTGATAGAGCACGCCATTTATTATGTGAGTAAGACTTTCATAGACTATGAAAAGAAATACTCACAGATAGAGAAAACCTGCCTAGCTCTAGTGTGGATGTGTCAGAAGCTAAGACACTACCTGCTAGCATCAGAAGTCAAAATTTTGTCTAAACTTAATCCTCTCAAATACATTTTGGAGCAACCTTTCCTCAGCGGACGAGTCGCCAAATGGAAAGTCTTACTGATGCAGTATGACTTAGAATATGTCTCGCAACAATCAATCAAAGGCCAAGCAATTGCAAATCAATTGGCGAATTTTCCTCTGGCAGAAGAAGTGAAAGTCGAAGATGACTTCCCTGATGAGCAAATTTGCAATATCCAGCAATCTCCAATCTGGAATTTATTTTTTGACGGTTCCAAGAATATGGCCAGAATAGGCATCGGAATCTTATTAATCACTCCTGAGAAAGAGATGATTCCATTTTCTCTCAAGTTAGATTTTCAATGCACCCATAACATGGCTGAGTATGAAGCCCTGATTCAAGGTCTAAAGATCCTACTAGACTTCAATGTCAAGAGAGTGCATGCCTACGGTGACTCATTACTCGTTGTCAATCAAGTCCGAGCCGAATGGCAAGTGAAAGATCAGAAGCTATTTCCTTATCAGAAAATCGTTTTAGCTCTTGTCAGCAATTTTGAAGAATTTTAGCTCTTCCATATCAAGAGAGATTTCAATCAAGTTGCTGATAGCCTAGCCAGTTTAGGCTCCATTATGGCATTCAAAATGGAGAATCCTGTCGCTCCTTAGAAATTGGCAGACTTGACCAGCCTGCTTTCCTTCCAACAGAGCATGTAAACCAAGCTGAGCAAAAGAAGAAACCTTGGTATTACAATATCAAAACTTCCATAGAAACTGGCGAATTTCCTCCAGAACTCTCAAAGAAAGAGCAGCGAGCAATCCAGCGTATGTCTACTCGATACTTCATTCTGGCAAATGTCCTCTATCGTCGAGGATTCAGTTCAGAGTATTCCAGATGTTTAGACGAAGATGAAGCCAAAAAAGTCGTGCGAGAAGCACACGAAGGCATTTGTGGGGGCCACGTCGGCTACCAAACTCTTGTCAAGCAAATCATCAGAGCAGGTTATTATTGGAAGACTATGCAAAAAGACTGTTATCACTATGTGAAGAAGTGTGTGCAATGCCAGATACATGCACCTTCTATTCATGCTCCAGCAACATATCTACAATCTGTTGTCTCTCCATGGCCATTCTCTATGTGGGCCTTCAATGTTGTAGGTCCCATCACTCCCTCCGCTTCAAATGGCCATAAATACTTTCTTGCCGCAACAGAATATTTCACCAAGTGGGTAGAAGCTATCACTCTTCGCACAGTGGAAGGACGACACGTGGTCTCTTTCATCCACAAGAGCATCCTTTGCCGTTTCGGCATCCCGCATGACATCGTGTCAGATAATGGCAGTCATTTTAAGAATGAAAAGATGAAGACATTCTGCTCAAAGTTCAAGATCTATCATCATTTTTTCGCTCCCTACTATCCTCAAGGGAATGGTCAGGCAGAGGCCACCAACAAAATTCTAATTCGTATCTTGGAGCGAACTGTAGAAACAGACCGTGACTAGCATGAGAAGATCCACGATGCACTATGGGCCTATCGGACCACCATTCTTACACCAACGAATGCTACCCCATCAGAATTGGTCTACGGAACAAAAGTAGTATTGTCGCTACATGTTCAGAAGCCCGCTTTGAAATTTGCTTCACTTCTGCAATTGCCCCTGGATCAATACCAACAACAACGACTGTTGCAGTTAAACTTGCTCGACGAGAGAAGGCTAAAAGCAGCAGAGCATGCTCAATCTTATCGCCAGAGAGTGGCCAGGCAGTACGCGAAGTCTGTCATCGAAAGAAGATTCAAAGTCAATGATTTAGTGCTTCGATCCACAACCTATCTCAAGCATCATCCCGACGACAAATGGTCGCCAAATTGGGAAGGTCCCTATGTCGTCAAAGAAGCATTACCCCGCAACTCATATCGGCTCATCAATGCCGATGGGGTAGAATTGTCAGATCCCATTAATGCTCGACACTTGAAAAAGTTCTATACTTGAAACATTTATTCTCCTCTTGTAATCCTCCCATTTTCTTCAAATAATGATCAAACTTTTTTTTCTCAGTTACACTGGGGCATTTTTAAAAAAAAAAAATTGTTCTGTATGCAGGCAGGATAAGCAAATCTCTCATTTCACGCACTTATGTATTCATGTGCATCAATTTGCATTCATTTGCATTTAAATTGCATTCATAACAATCCGGTCAGTATGGGGATTTCAATAAACAGTCCCATCACAATTCCTAATGATTCAAAATTGAAAGGTAATCACCAGTACTGAACCAAAACCTAGCACTCAAACTGGTACATTTTCAAAATCAAACTTTTTAAGTCGGTCTTGGAAAACCGAGTTTCGACTCGGGTTTTTATTCAAATTATTTTCTTTTGTTGATCCGAGTTTCGATTCGAGATCCCTTTATTCATTCGAGCTCAGATTCGAGCTCTTCATTTTCTTTTGTTGATCCAAATCCCGACTTGAGATCTTTTTATTCATTCGAGCTCTTCATTTTCTTTTGTTGATCTGAGTCCCGACTCGAGATCTCTTTATTCATTTGAGCTCAGATTCGAGCTCTTCATTTTCTTTTGTTGATTCGAGCTCCAACTCGAGATCTCTTTATTCATTCGAGCTCAGATTCGAGCTATTTATTTTCTTTTGTTGATCCGAGTCCCGACTCGAGATCTTTTTATTCATTTGAGCTCAGATTCGAGCTCTTCATTTTCTTTTGTTGATCCGGGTTTCGACTCGAGATCTCTTTATTCATTCGAGCTCAGATTCGAGCTCTTCATTTTCTTTTGTTGATCTGAGTTCCGACTCGAGATCTCTTTATTCATTTGAGCTCAGATTCGAGCTCTTCATTTTCTTTTGTTGATTCAAGTTCCGACTCGAGATCTCTTTATTCATTCGAGCTCAGATTCGAGCTCTTCATTTTCTTTTGTTGATCCGAGTCCCGACTCGAGATCTCTTTATTCATTTGAGCTCAGATTCGAGCTCTTCATTTTCTTTTGTTGATCCGGGTTTCGACTCGAGATCTCTTTATTCATTCAAGCTCATATTCGAGCTCTTCATTTTCTTTTGTTGATCCGGGTTCCGACTCGAGATCTCTTTATTCATTCAAGCTCAGATTCGAGCTCTTCATCCGGGTTCCGACTCGTGATCTCTTTACTTTATTCAAGCTCCAACTTGAGTCATTCATTCTCCTGCATTGATCCAAGACATTTCGATCCTCAGGGTCTATCAATTTCTCAAATTTGATATTTTGCCCACCAATTTCCAATTTAAATCTTTGGACCATGCAATTCTCCAATTCCGACCTCTGGGTCACCCAATTTCCAATTTCAATTTCAATTCCAATTCTCAATTCTAAATTCTCAATTTTGACCTCCAGATAATTTAATTTTCAATTTTTTGACCTTCGGGTCACTCAATTCTCAAATTTCGACCTTCGGGTCACTCAATTCTCAATTTCGACCTTCGGGTCACACAATTTCGACCTTTCGGTCAATCAATTCCCAATTTCGACCTTCGGGTCATTCAATTTCCAAACAATCAATTTTCCAATTTCCAATTTCGACCTTTGGGTCAATCAATTTCAATATCCAATTTCAATCATTTTCTCTTGCGAGAGACCCTTTTTAGGGAGAGTTCAAGGAAGCTCGTTCTTTTCGCATGCTATCCTATTCGTTAACTTAGCCCCTTTTCAGGAAGAGTTTGAAGGGACTCGCGTCTTTGTGAATCGTTTGCAAAACAATCTCCAATTTCACACAAGGAACCCTTTGATAGGGAGAGACTCGACGGAGACTCGCTTTCCTTGTGACCACCCCAATTTTCATACTAGGCCATTTTCGTCATGGAGGACCCTCTTGTCAGGGAGAGTGTGATGGACTCGTTCCTTCATGACCCAAATTTTCTGACCTCACTATTATCGGCCCCCTTTTCATAAGAGAAGCCTAATATTAGGGAGCTTTGACGAAAGCTTAATTTCTCTTCGAAAGTTCATTTTGCAAACACCTCCTCTTCAGGGAAGAGAGGAGTATTTCCCATTTCACATTCAGATAAGGGCTAAGCCTAAGTCTCTCTTTTTGGGGAAAAAGAGAGGAGAATTTTCATCACAGATGTGTTGCGCCGAACCTCAAACGCTCTCCTTCACCAAGGATTTCAAGAATGTTTTGTCAATTTGTCAATCAATTACTTGTTGATTTCAAAACTCTATTTCTATCTCAGCTTACCTTTAGCATTACTTCCAAAAGAGTGAAGCTTTTGCGAAAATAGATTCAAAACTCAAATTCCTTTTATTGGCCAACCAAAAGGATGAAAGATAAATCCTAGATATGGCCAGAAAAGAAGATTCAACATTATTGCAAAGCCATAAATGATTGATATTGATCGCAGTCAATGACACACTTTTAAAGACTATTCTTGCAAAAATGAGGCAGTGGAAATATCCTGAGCGCTAGAAAAAGAGAGAATTCATCCAAGTCCTGTCTCCTCAGAATCACCTAAGCTGCAATTAAATATCCGCAAAAGGGATCTCTCAATTGTCGCCAAGATGAAGGCAAATTAAGCAAATAGACCTCCGGGGCCAAAGAAGATTTGAAACATCTCCAAGATGACAGAGTTTGTGACGGATCATTCCAGGGAAAGTCCAAAGCACAGTCGAGATAAAGGCAGATGAGATGAACCTCCCGACAATCCCTAAAAGATATTTAATTTCAGCTATCATCCAAAGATCTCTAAACCCATGAGCCAACATCGTTAAAGAAGGATCAAAACATCTCCAAGTTGAAGGAGTTTGTGACGTACCCTTCCGAAAGAGAGAAGGAGCGGAAAAAGAAATAGAGAAAAAGTCAGAACATCTCCAAAATGAAGAAGAATGCAGCCAAAACCCAAGAGAGCCAAAAGAGTGCAAAAAAATTATCATGAGAGAAGCTCCCAGGATATCAAACTGCCAGATCTATCAAGAATCTTCTTTAAACTTGTGAAATTCTATTATCAATATCCTTTCATCAATCACTTTCACAATACAAAATTCTCTTTCCTGTTCATATCAAGGAAATTGATAGCTTCCTTGAAGAAGGTCAATTGCAAACAATTTGGATTTCAAATCTCGATTCTACGAAGTCAATCTCGTTCGGAGGTAATACTTTAGGTAGAAAAGAAGGAATATTTTGCAACGATATGCATCATTTTCAAATACTTTGAATCAACAACAGAATTCTTAATATTTTGACAATATTTTCTAGCTATCCTGACGTAAAGTGAGAGCTTGATGTTCGTCTTTGATACATCCTGACACCAATTTTAAATCCCTCTTAAGGACTTGATTCCTTCCCTTCTTTAAGAGCGTGAGCTCTTAGATTTGCACACTTCCCTGTGTCCCCACTGTCCCACCATAGACAGTCCCATTTCGGTTTGAGGTCGAACCACCAATCATTTCCCGCAAAAGAAAATTTCAAAAGCTGATTTTAGTCTCAGCAATGAGACGCCCAAGATCAACCCATTTTCAAGCTTTAGGGACCCAATTTTCCTTCCTTTTGCAAAACCCTTGTCGGATTTATTGTACAAAATCCGAAGGCTCCATCATGGTCTCTTCCTTCGAGGATTCCAACCATTTTCCGCCCGATCAGGATAAGGGTATAAACCTGAGCCTCCTTTGATGATGTATTCCATTTTCCGCCCGATCAGGATAAGGGTCTAAACCTGAGCCTCATTCAATGAGGTATTTCATTTTTCGCCCAATCAGGATAAGGGTATAAACCTGAGCCTCATGCAATGAGGTATTTCATTTTCCGCTCGATCAGGATAAGGGTATAAACCTGAGCCTCATTCAATGAGGTACTCCATTTTCTGCCCGATCAGGATAAGGGTACAAACTTGAGTCTCATTTCTATGAGATATTTCAATCCCCAATCAGGTTAAGGGTCAAAACCTGAGCTTCGTTCCATACGAAGCATTTTCTGTCCCATCCAAGTTAAGGGCATAAAACCTGAATTTCACTCTCACAGAGTGAGTCTTTTCACTTCATTCTTCGCTTCATATCTACCATCTTCCTCGGGCTCATTTCTTCATACCCAGTCAGATCCTTCTAGCTGGGGCATTTTTTTATATAGCCCAAATTTGGAGTGTTTTTCTTTGCCACTGAGCTCGGCCACAAGCCGGCTTAGTAGCAAAGAGGGGCATCTGTAAACACTCCAAATTTTCACTCACCTTCCTAATATATCCATCAATCACCACATTTCGGTTCTCCAGAACCAATGAAGGGCAAAATGGTCATTTTTCAAGATTAAACCTTGCAGAAAGTCCTAAATTCCATTCTAGAGCCTCAAAACTTCTCTATTTAGACTCAGAGACATCTTCAAATTGCAAATCCTCAAAATCTCATGCTTAACCAGAAGTCAGAATTCTCAAATTCAAATTAGAGTGGCAATTTTGTACAACATATCTTTTGCATAACATCGCATGAACATTTCATATCATTTCACTGCACAGCATGTCATTTTGAGATCCAGAAGTCCTGATTTTCAAAAATGTCAATCCAGATTCGAGTTTTAAATATTTCAAAATTGATTTTAGAACCCTGGGTTTTCAAAATTATCAATTCTTCCCATTTTACCCCCAGGACCCCGAATTACGAAAAGTTTTCTCAAGAAAACAATCTGGATGGTTTTGACATTTTAAAATTTTGCTAGTTGAAAAGAGGGGGACATAATTTCAAAATTCATAAGATCTTATTTCAAACTTTTACAAAAAGGCTCCGAATTTCCCTACTCCTTTCAAAATGTCGCCCTGAAGAACCATTTTCTTCCAAGTTTTGAAATCAAGCCAAATTTTGCTTCGTGTTTTTCCAAAACTAGCCTATTATTATAAAAATTCCAAAAATTCCACTTGGCTCTTATTTCAAATAAGTGACGTGGGACCCGCCTTGATGTGGTGTCACACTAAAATTTTCAAATATTTCTTTTAATTTCAAAACAGTGCCCATCCGGAAGTGGAATTCTTTTATTTGATTTATTTTTTAATGAAATAATTAGTGGGCCCACGTAGGTGGCGCCCCACTAAGGCTCCTTGCAAAGAAAAGCAAAATTTTTGTTTTCTCAAAAAGTTTTCAAATCTAGTTGAAGTGGCACCACTTAAAAAAAAAAGGAAAAAGGGAAAACAAAATCCGTTTTTTTTTTTAAATCATTTTTTTACTTTTTCTGCCCCAAATGGAGCCACCGTGAAACCCTACCAAAATTTTCATTTTTACCTAAGTTTTTTTTAAATTTTTTCTCGAGAAAATGAGCCGCCCCCCTACCAAATGGCGACATTTTTAAATTTTTTCAAAAGTTAGTTTTTTTTTAAGTTTATCAAAACCTTTCACAGCGGAGATTCAAAGGTCCCGATCTTTTGGCTGAAAGAACGGATGATTTTTTTTTAAGGGGACCTTAGGCCACCCGAAAGAGGGACCTTTTGATTTCTCCCCTAACTCTTCAGTGCCCCCTCTTCACGGCTTCCCCTCTCGGCTAGCAGGAGAGAGCTCTTGAAGATCCTTTTGGCAAAATCCCTCTCTCTTCCGCAAGGAAGGGAAGACAGGAAAAAATTTGCGACGATAACACCTTCCTTAGAAGGAGAAGGCTCTAGAGTTATCAAAAGAGAGTACCCTAAACCACCCTTTACCTTATCCCCCCCCCCCCCTTCTCTCTCATTAACTCACATTTCATGTCACCTAGTTTCCTATCTCTCTTAACCTCTCTATTCATGCATCTCTCTCTCTCTCCCTCACTCTCTCACGTTCCAACCTTCTCATTCCATCTCTTCTATCACCCTCTCATCCCCTTGCCTTCCTCATTAGCCCTCACATGACCCTGGCACCCTCTCTCTACCCAGCACCTTCCCTCTGCACATCCATATTGTCGCAACCCCCATCATGGCAACCTTTCCTAGTCGGCTCCTATGAATCCAAAGATGCAACATTTTGCTTGTATTGCTATTTTTTCAAGCCAAATCGGGGAGATCAATGAAGTGCAATAACATTTATTTCTCAAGGGTTTGATAATTGGAAAGAGAAGAAGAAACTTGTACATGTTGAAATCTTAGACAGTTATCATAATGGTGCAAAAACCAAGTGCGAGAACCTACTGAAGCACGTACAACATATTCAAACAGTGTTTCACAAGCAATCTGATTGTCAAAGAATTGAATACCGAGTTTGCCTCAATGAAACAATTATCGCGAGTTTGAACCAAGCTTAATCGAGTGAAGCAATTTTTAGAGCTTGTATGTGTTTGTGACACAAATACTATATCTCTTAAAGCAGCAGTTGATGTATTATCTAAACATGGGATATGCTTAGCAAGATTGTGTAGACAAAATTATGATGGAGCAAGTAATATGCGAGTAGAGTCTCAAGACACTTATATTGAGAGAATGAATCAGTTGTTTATATTCATTGTTTTGCACATTAACTCCAATTTACAATAGTTGGAGTCGCAAGAAATCACTCGCAAATCGACTTATTTTTTATGCAGTTTCTATTGTATTAATTTTTTTGCAGCCTCATGCAAATGACTTGATCATTTTTTAGAGGCACACGTGATTCAAATTACCAAAGCAATTGAGTTAGGTGAATTTGAAAGTGAGCGGTGATTAAATCAAGAGAAGATTCTCAGACAACCTAATGATACATGTTGGATCTCTCATTATAGTGCATTGATCAAATATGTATTCTATCGTGATTGATGTATTAGAAGTTGTTGAAGGAACTGTAAGTTCATGAAAAAGGAAGGAATCACTTAACTTATTAGGTAATTTGCAAAACTTTGATTTTATATTTTGCTTTCATTTGATGTGTGATGTTTTGGGAATCACTCACGAGCTTTTACAAGTACTTTAGCGAAAAGATCAAGATATTGTCAATACTATGAGTTTAATTGCAGTATCAAAGGAACGACTTCAAGAAATGAGAGAGAAGGGATGGGATTCCCTCTTGGATAGAATCTATGTTTTCTGTAGCAAGTGTGATAATGATTCCTAATATAACTTATTTATATAAACCCCAAGAACAATCAAGATGTAGAGTTGAAGATATTAATGCGTTGCATCATTATCGTATTGCATTGTTTTATGGAAACCACCTCAAGTAGCTAACACCTACTAATATACATCCTTGTCCATCTTTGAGATCTGTTGGACAAAAAAGAAAGTCATTTTATTTGGGGACTCCTGTCATTGTTGAAAAATCAATATATTAGTCTCTTGTATATAAAAACCTATGTTAATAATGAATTATAAAATATCATCTCAAACTGATATGACATACATGGAAGATACGATAGAATATAAAAGAAACAACAAATTGGGTTTTGTTAATATGGAGATGATATTTAATTGGGGTTGGTATTGCGATAAGATTGAGTTAGAAATCATGTGGATTGTTTTGACATAGAGGCTACTATGGTATTTATAGTTGGTAGTGGATTTTTGGTTTCCTTTCACTTATTTGGTTTTGTTTAGTTGGTTTCTATTGTTTTTATGGTATCTTTATAACCTTATAAGAGAATGTTTATCTATATAAATTGTATTGGAACTTTGTGTACATTGGTTTAACTAAATGATTAAATTGAGCATCTTTAATGAAATTAGCTAAAAAGCTATTTTAGTACAATACAAAAAAACATATAATAACCATACTATCCTATAAAAATGGTGCATTATCACAAAAAACCCACAAATATGCCAAAATCCTTTGCATGTCCCAAATCATTGAGTCTCAACTTTTTAAGACCATTTTACCCTTCAAAGCATAATTGTACGAACCTCCTGATATTTGAAAAAATATATTGTGAACCTCCCCACATAGTTAAAATTATTGAGGAGATTCACAACATATTTGTTTGGACCATATGATGTTCATACAAATATGTAGCGAACCATGAAATATGGTTAAAATCACCAAAAAGATTCACAATATATTTGCATGAACCTCCTCACAATTGCACAAATATGAGAAGATTTGCAACAAATTTGTGTGGACCTCTAACATTCACACAAATATGTTGTGAAACTCCAAATATGTTTAAAATTGCTGAGGAGATTCACAATATATTTGTGTGGACCATCTCATATTCGCAGAACTATGTTGTAAAACTTTGAATATAGTTAAAGTCACTGAGGATATTCTTAATATATATGCACGGACCTCCTTACTTTTACAAAAATATGTTGCAAACCTTTTAGTATAGTTAAAATTACTGAGGAGATTCACAACATATATGCGTAGACCTCCTGAGATTCACACAAATATGTTGTGAACCTCTGAATATGGTCAGAATCATCGAAGAGATTCACAATATATTTGTGCAGACTTTCTCACATTTGCACAAATATATTGCAAAACTCTGAATATAGTTAAATTCGTCTAGAAGATTATGTTGCACAATATGGTTAAAATCATCGAGGAGATTCACAATATATTTTGTGTGGACCTCCTTACATTCACACAATTATGTTGTGAAACACCAAATATGGTTAAAATCACTGAAGAGATTCATAACATATTTATGTGAACCTTATAAAAATTCACACAAATATGTTTTGAACTTCCAACTATAGTTAAATTCACTAAGGAGATTCACAACATATTTATATGAACTTCATCATGTTCACACAAATATTTAGTGAACCTCTAAATATGGTTAAAATCAAACTAAGAAGATGTGCATGATATTTACGCAGGTCTGCCAACCTTCACACAAATATCTTGCAAACCTATGAAAGATTAGAATCAATCAAAAGAGTTTTGCATGATATTTGAGTGGACCTGCCGACATTCACACAAATATCTTTCATATTTCTAAAAGATTAAAATCAAACTAAGGATATTCACATGATATTTACATGGACTTTTCAACATTCATACAAAATATATTAACATCTTATAGTCGTATGATTTCATACTCATATAAATACTTATAGTTTTTTGCGACTATATTGTGAATCTTCTCAATTATTTTAATCATATTCGGATGTTCACAACATGTTTGTACAAACATGAGGAGGTCCGTGCAAACATGCTGTGAATCTCCCAATAATTTTAACCATAGTCAAAGGTTTGCAACATATTTGTGTGAACATGAGGAGATTCACACAAATATGTTGTGAATCTCTTCGATGATTTTAATTGAAGGTTCACAACATATTTGTGCGAATGTGAGAAGGTCCACACAAATATATTGTGAATCTCCTCAGTGATTTTAATCATATTTGGTGGTTGGAACATATCTATGCGAATGTGAGGAGGTCCGTGCAAATATATTATGAATTTTCTCGATAATTTTAACTATATTTGGAGGTTTATAACATATTTGTGTGAACATCAGAAGATCTGCATAAATATGTTGTGAAGGATAAAATGGTCCTAAAAAATCAAGAATCAATGATTTTGATTTTGCAAGAATGCACCATTTTTATAGGATAGTATGGTCATTTCTTAACAAAAATGAAAATGATGTAGATGGTACTCACTTTTGGCACCATTCATTGTTTTGGCCTAGACTAGAGAAATATGTCAAACATGGCCAATTCACTGCTTAAAATATGCGAACATGACCACTTGGTTTTTTTATTGACAGTTTTAGCCCTTTGTTGCCTAACAAATTAGATGCCTTGGTCATGTAATTATTGCCTAAAAAAATCAAGCAGCATGTAGCTGAAAAAACTAAGTGAAATGTCAATTGTTATATATATCACTAAAAATCTATGTAAGATGACATTGTTTAATATGATATTGAATGATTTTGTAGATCCCAAGATTTCCTCATTGAAAACATGATCACCAGTCCTAACATTTAAACTTTGGTTACTGAAACTTTTCACACACATATACACAAAATAAAGACTTGCTCACACATTATGTGCTAAATGGGGTTTTATGCCCATCCAGTGTTTTTCTCGCAGTTTTGACCCCATAAATGTGTTTGGAATGGTCAATTTATAAGGAATCCATACCTAGATCATGTGTTTTTGATGAAAAAATGATATTTGGAGCCTAAAAACCTTACAAAGATTTTGGACCATTGATTTTTTGAACATTATAAAACCCACCTATGTGTTATAGTCGGACACTTCAAGAGTTGATCCCTATAAAATCAACTACATAGATCACATTTGTATGGTCAAAATTGATTCATTTTAGAAACAAGGAATTTCATTTAGTGAACAAATATAGGATTGCAGTTTGGAAGAGGCGTGCCTCCTATGCATTGCTAGAAAAGAGTCATGTTTATTGACACAAAATATGCTCGCACTAGTAAAGAGGTATGTTATATGGCGTGACATACACTACAAGAAATTTGTGGATTAGTGATGACCTAAATCCATCGCTAATCCGTTGCTAAACAGTTTAAAGATGGATTAGCGTCGGCTTAGCGACGAATAGCTTTCATTGCAAAATTATAGTCTCTAATTAGTGACGAAAGCTATCTGTCACAAATTTCATCGCTAATTTGCGATGAATTAACGAATGCCATGATTTGTCGTAAGGCCGTCATTAATATACGGAGATTTTGGTTTTGTGACCGATTAAAATATGTCGCTATTGTAGCGATGGACTTAGCGACGAATTAAAATCCATCGCAAAAACATTGGCCGATTCACATTTGCGATGGATTAATATTCGTCCCTAATCCGTCATTGAATTGGACGTCAGTAGTAAATAGCGACGAAAATATTCATCGCAAACAAGAAAAACAATTTTAAAAAATTTGCTTAAAACATAAATATTGAGAAAAACTTCTCGTGATACAATTTATATTTTTTGTACAATTTATATTTCCTGTGTATAAAAAACAAAGTACACATAAAAAATACATATAAAAAGCAACTAAAATAATTTATCGATCCACTATAATTTTTGCCAAGTTCTAATTATTTACAAGTGAACATTTACATTTTTGAAACAGCAAGAAGGTACAACAAATTCAACACATGAATCTAATCATCACCAAGATTTTATGCATCATCTTCTTCATTGTCTCGATCTGCCCCTTCAACTTGTCTACGTTGATTATCTCCAGCAACCTACAAGAGAAAAGAAAGGTTAGTATTGATAAACAAAATATAATGAAATAAATTATATGCAATGCACCTAAGTTAAGACAATCAAAGTAACATGAAATACATCACATAAAACTTTCATACCTGAGAGGCACCTGTAGACGAAGTTCTCCTGTCCCAAAAAAAAACTGCACAACTCATTACAGACAACGTCGAAAATTGCTTTATGTAAATAGTCATGCATTGTGTCCTTATCGAGCTAGCGTACACCATCCCAAGAATTAGGTGGGTCAGTCAGATGCGTGGAGATGATGCTGATGGAAGAACTCTGTGAGCCGTGACTAAAGGAAGCAACGACTGGTGAGGTGTTCATATTACTCTCAAACCCGAATGCACGACCCTTTTTGGGTTCACCTGTTGCAGTCACTCATGCTGCAGGATCAAAAGGTGGATGTTAAGTGGAGTCATCGCCATATCGCTCTACCATCTGTTGCTCATATGACTCCTACAAAGTAATGATTACAGTATGAATTAATAATTAAGAATTACAATGTTTATGATAACTTGTATATTACAATGTTTATTAATACAATAAATACATAGCATTGTCGTTCTCGCCTTCCCTGATACGAACTCTCCTGTGGTTTTACGTTTATGTGTTTTAACAAACACATCCTTGTATGGCACAATGTTTCATTTTTCTGCTTCCTGTGAAGTTAAATAATAAATGAATTATTTAACAGGTTTACAATAATACTTATAAAATTAACAATATATAGATTGATGAGTTACCATTTTCTTCAGGTGACTCCCAAAAGTCCTAGATCCACCTGTGTGTAGATGGGCATCAGGCATTTTCGCTCAGTTTTGTGCAGACTTTGCTGAGCGGTTTCAAAATTCATGCCCCACTCACTTGTCGCATATTTCATCCCAAACATCTGACCTGATAGTAGGAGCAATGTTAGAGATGTATCTATCTAGAAATCTCAATTGTCTCAACCATTGACATGCTTTATTTGATTTGGTCCAAGCATGTACCTAGCCTTTGGTTTCAGTACTTTACCACTGTACTCTTTGAGTTTTAATTCTAGTCTTTTACATATTACTTTTAAATCCATACGGGCCTTCGGATTGTCCTTCATTTTCCCTTCAACATTCATTACTGTATTGAACACATTATCAAAAACATTTTTTTCTACATGCATCACATCCAAATTATGTCATATCAATAAGGTCAGTCAATATGGTAGTTCCCAAAATATAGATTTCTTTGTCCAATTGTGATTCTTTCCAAATTCAGGGAAGGGCGTCGGGCTACAGGCATCTGTCAGTCTATATGGAAAGTATCGTAATCTTCTTAAAATCTCTATGCCAGACAGTCTTGTGGGTGAACCTTTCATTTCAGTTGTGCTTGCTCAAAATACATTCTTTTGTCGTCGAAACAAATGGTCGTTGTGTATAAATCAACGATGACACACAAACCAGCATGACTTTCTTCCATGCGTCAATCTAAATGATTTTATATCTTCCATGCAGTACGAACATGCCAACCTCCCATGTGTGCTCCAACCAGATAACATACCATATGCAGAGAAGTCACTGATTGTCCATAAAACAACAACCTTCATATTAAAATTTTGTTTTTTGTGGGCACCATACGTGAGAACACCGTCATCTCAGAGTACTTTCAGTTCATCAATCAATGGCCTTAAATATATATCAAGATTTTGGCTCATAGAGGTCGGACCAGGGATCAATAGAGACAAGAAAAGATTTTGACACTTCATACACAAGCTTGAAGAAAGGTTGTATGGAGTTATAAATACTGGCCAACACGAGTATGGAGTTGATCTACCCCCAAATGGATTAAATCCATCTGTACATAAACCGAGTCTAACATTTCTTACTTCCATTACGAAGTTCTGATGAGTACGATCAAAGTGCTTCCAAGCTTCCGTGTCAACAAGATGCATGAATTTATCTTCATCATGTCGAACTTTATTTGCATGCCATCTCATGTGTTTAGCTGTCCTCAAAGACATATACAATCGTTGTAATCTAGGGGTGAGAGAGAAGTAGCGGAGTGACGTGTATGACACTTCTTTTGACATTGTGCTACCATTGCCTCTTGTCTTTGGCTTGAACCGAGGATGCCCACATGACGGGCATGATCTGCTATTTTCCTGATCTTTGAAATACAACATGCAGTGATTTGGACAAGCATCAATCTTTTGATACCCCATACCTAGAGCGTTGACCATAACCTTAGCACGATAGAAATTTTGTGGCAATTTCTCATCTTTGGGTAACATACTCTTCACAATAGAGTATAAACGGTCAAAACATGATTAACTCAAATTAAACTCAGACTTCAAATTTAGTAGTTGAAGAATTGCAGACAAGATAGTGTGACTCTTGCAACCATTCCAAAGTGGCTCATCAGCATCTCTAAGTAAATCATAAAATCTGCTAGTTGTATCGTTTGGTGCTTCTTCCTCTACCCCAGTTGTTACATCAGTAGGACCCATAGCAGAACCCAGTTCTGGTCCTACGACATCAAATATCAAATCCATATAAGGATTATCGTGCACCACATCCACCCATGTGTTAAAATTATTCCTAAATTCTTCACCATGAAACGTCCAATTCTGATAATCACTCACAAAATCCTTCTTGTATAGGTGATGTCTAACGCCATGAGGTTCTATAAATTGATTGTTATTACAAATCTTGCAAGGACACCTAATCTGACCTGTAGGATCCACTGTACTGACATTTGCCGTTGTAAATTCAATAAAACTTTCAACACCATCCATATATTCAAGTGATACCTCATTGTCAACTATCCTACGGTACATCCATTCACAGTTTGCAGTCATTTTGTCGTATGATGTTACGAATATTATCCTAACCAGTTAAAAGAGAATCATCAGAATGCTATGATGAAAAAAATATCAAATTTATCATGCATTCGTGGTAGATGTAATGATTTGATACACACACACACACACACACACATATATATATATATATATATTGTCATACAATTACAAAAACTATGATGCATGCATTAAAAACTTGATATTTTCATGTGCAAACTATTCATAACATGATATATTCATTTGAAGCATGTTTTTATGATACAATTTCACATGAAAGTCATAAACAAATTGAAAGTAACTTCATGCAAGCATGGATACAATCACATCAAACATTGCAATACATTGAAATCATTCATATCAAAACAATGTCAAACATGTACCTGCAACAAACACACTTCAATATCTCGCTAACTACTACCATGACTAGTATGGAATCTGAACTCCAAAAATAAGAATACCTCTATTCTCATACATTAAAATTATGCTCAACATGATCTCTGAACTCCATTAAAGCAGTCTTAGATATCCACAACTAAGTGAATGTGTGAACAGAAAAGTGTTGCATCTAATAAATTAAATAACATGTGATGCGCTTGCATCACTTACTCACCACGGGTATTTACCCAATTTGCAGTTTTAAAAGTCCTCGTGCAGTTTTTTCCTGCCTTGTGAGGTTGCGACGCGCTTGAGTGTCTACGAGTGTAAATGATACGGAGCTCAGGCCGCGAAGTCAAAAGACGGATGCTGCGTAAAACTACAAAAGTGTGAAGACTTAGAAGGTTGTAGCCATACTAAAGAACAGAAAGTGACACGGGTACGACCCCTATTCACCATTCTACTGTCGGCATCCCAGCAACCACAAAGAGAGAGGCGACAGGGGGGCACCGACCTGGATTTGCAAGGAGGGATGGTGCTGAGCACACACACACACACACACACACACCCTCTGCTCTTTTTCCCCTGTCAACCTGGTGCGAAAGCTGAAGACGCAACGCACCCCCTTCTGCCTCCTGTTTTTTTCAGCCAAGAGGAAGCGTCCCTTGAGTCACCCTACTGAGCTGAGCTTGGTTTGAAACGAGCCTAGCCTGTTTCGCTTAGCTGAAGGGCTCAGTTCCTTCTGAGATGGGGCCCTTCGACTGTTGAGAAACTATGTTTTGATGACACATAATATGATATACTGTCATATAGGCTTTAATATAATATGATAATATGCCTTCATGAATAATGTTATATTATGACTAGATATGATTTGTCATGTATTTAACGAATATTTGATGCAAGGTTATTTCACCCAAAAAGGATGGAGACCTCCTGCTCAAGTACAACCTTTGGTACAATCATACTCTCTGAAGAAAAAGCTTGATGGGCCATTCATTCTTAAAGATCATCCAAGGAAATCGGCTACTTCAAGATGAAGACTTTTTTCTTCTTTAGAAGTCATATGTAACAGAACCTTCAGAAGGATGCATAGTGCATATTTCATATTGCATGCTTTATCATACAAAGTCATCTATTTACAAAAGCTATGTTTCATAAAAGCATACGATATCTCAAAAAGCACCTTTTTGAAAACTAATCATTGTACTTTCTTACAAACTTTTATGAAAAAGGTATTTTAACAAGATATAATAGCTCATGATTTCAAAAGCATTAATTGTACCTTCTAACATGCATTTATGAATAAGAGAACTTGAAAAGAAATAAAAATTAATGATTTCAAGTATGAAAGAAAAAAACAAAATGAATTTAAGTCATAATACAAAATCGTCTACCTTGAATTGACAATGTAAGAAAACTAATATTATTATATTGTGTTTGGAAAAGACTTTAGAATGTCGACTTACTTAAAGTCATCATTCTTTCTAGAGACATTAAATAACACCTTATAAAGCATTTTCAGAAATGACCATTTACAAATAAAGTACTCAACAAAGCATTTATTGTACTTACATACATTTAAGTAAAGAAGTGATGATTTATAATAAAAATACTAATATACTACAAATCATTAAATTGAATAAAAACAAAACTGCATGATGATTTACAATCCAATGTTCAATGTACTATACATCATTTATTATGAGAATAGACCTTTTATAAATTATATCACATTTAAAATACAACAACGAATAGTGTACCCCAAATGCTACACTTATGGAAAGAAGACTTTTTCGAAAAAGCAATGTAGTACACATATTTGTTTACACAAAGTTGTTTTTGAAATGACTTGACATCTCATATCTCAAAAGGACAATCATTTCAAAAAGGCAACGACTATTTTCTTGAGGCTATATGTACACTAACAAAATATTATTTCAAACAAGACATGTGAGCTTACAACGAGAAAAAATCCTATTCGATATTTGAAAAAGAGAGCCTAGAAAAAGAAAGAGAAAAGAAAGAGAAAAAGTCAAGAATACCTCTTTGACAAAGAGTATTATCTGAGTGAAAAAAACAGAACATTCTGAGAATCCTTCATTCGTGCATTCATATCATTCTGAAGGTTCTATAGGAAGTATTGTATCTTTCTGTTATTCATTGTATCCCTTCTCTGTTGAGAGAAGTAGACCTCTGAGAAAGAGGGTGTTTCCCTTCTCTGTTGAGAGAAGTAAACCTCTGTGAAAGAGGGTGTTCCCTTCTCTGTTGAGAGAAGTAGACCTCTGAGAAAGATGGTGTTTCTCTTCTCTGTTGAGAGAAGTAAACCTCTGTGAAAGAGGGTGTTCCCTTCTCTGTTGAGAGAAGTAGACCTCTGAGAAAGATTGTGTTTCCCTTCTCTGTTGAGAGAAGTAGACCTCTGAGGAATAGGGTGTTGTACTATTTATCTGGTAACTCAGATTTTATAATGGAAGGCTCAAGTGTTTTGCTTAGGGACTAGATGTAGGTCAGTGACTTGACCGAACTAGTATAAATCTTATGTTTTATGTGTTGTGCCTTATTATCATATTTTTTATTTTATCTATATTTTTCATATTTCACTATTCACCCCCCCCCTCTAGTAGAATTTCATTTGGTATCAGAGCAGGTTTGCTGGTTTTGACATAACAAGTCTTTCAGCACAAATGACTTCAACCTCTTATGCTCGTGATATTGAAGGTCAACACGCATCTCGCCCTCCTTTCTTCAACGGCTCCAACTATGGATACTGGAAATGCAGAATGACTATATTTCTAAAGTCAATAGATTTTGCAATATGGAAAATTGTTGAACATTCATACACATCTTCATCTGCAGACTATAGCTTATGGTCTGATGAAGAAAAGAAGATGGTCAATCTAAATACAAAGGCTATGAATGACTTGTATTGTGTCATTGATCAGAACAAATTCAACAGAATATCTATTTGTGAATTTGCTTATGATATTTGGCATTCTCTGGAGGTCATTCATAAAGGAACCAACAAAGTAAAAGAAGCCAAGATCTCATCTCTGGTTCAAAAATATGAGTTGTTCAAAATGAACAAAGATGAACCCATCACAAAAATGTTTACAAGATTCACAAACATCACCAACGACCTTAAATCTCTGAGAGAAACTTATTCCCAGACTGATAAGGTGAAGAAAATCTTGAGATCTCTCACAACTGATTGGGAGAAAAAGACAACTGCTATTAAAGAAGCTCAAGATTTATCCAAGCTTACACTGGATGACTTAATAGGCAATCTTATGGCCTATGAAGTCCATATGAAGGAAAGAAGGGAAGAGGAGCAATCTACAAAGAAAACTCTAGCCTTCCCAGCCCTTTCTGAAAATAAGGACTCAGAAAAAGAATCTGAAATCGCGCTACTTACTGGAAAATTTCAGCGCTTCATGAGAAAGAACAGGTTGTCAAATAAGCACAAGGAAAAGAAAGACTCTAAGGAAGATTCCATGTGCTATCAATGTAATAAGCCAGGTCACATAAGACGTGACTGTCCTCTTCTAAAAAGAAAATCCAAAATTGAGGAACCCAAGAAAAGGTTCTTCAAGAAAAAGGCTCTGCATGCTCAATGGGATGATTCAGAACCATCTACAAGTGAAGAGTCAAGTGATGATAAAGCTGAAACCGCCAACATGTGCTTCATGGCAGAAAGCTCTGTAAGTGAATCCCTTGATTTTTTTTTTGAAGAACTTCAAAATGCTTTTCAAGAACTTTTTGAAGAATCAAGAAAAACGATTCTCAAAAACAAAAGTTTGAAATCTGAAAATCTAGAGCTTCTCCAGAAAAATGAAGAACTCAGTATTGAAATTTCTGAGTTAAAAAAGAAAAATCTTATTATTACTTCTGAAATCAGTTCTACTAATTCTAAAACAAAAATTCTTCAAGTAGAAATTTCAGAATTAAAAAGCAAAACTGAAAACCTTGTGAAAATGGTTTTCAAGTTTACCAAAGGAAAAGAGAATCTGGATAAACTCCTATCTTCTTAAAAACTCTTTTTTTACAAGAATGGTATTGGTTACTCTCACATAAATAAACCCTCTTGTATAAATCAAAAGTCTATTTTTTTCAAAGGTTCTGCTGAACCTAAGCAGGAGTATTACAACCTTCACTCTATGTACTCTTCTAAAATTATAGACAAACCCAAATCAAAATGGATATGGGTTCCAAAGTCTAAAAAAAAGGGACCCGATTGGGTACCACAAAAAATTTTTACTTGATGTTTTACAGGCTTTAAATAAGAAGAACAGATGGATACTAGACAATGGATGTTCAAAACACATGACAGGACATCTAGATCTTTTTGTTGTTCTTTATCATAAAGAAGGAGTAACCATCACCTTTGGAGATAACAACAAAGGTTTGATAATTGGTATTGGCAATATTGGTAATATCGATAAACCTCTTATCAAAGATGTTCTCCTTGTTAAAGGCTTAAAACATAACCTCTTAAGTATAAGTCAAATGTGTGACACAGGTTATAATGTTAGCTTTAAACATGATGTATGCCTTATAGCAAACACCAATGAAAATATCATTTTAAAAGGTATAAGAAGAAATAATATTTATGAATTATACCTAGAGAATATTACTGAACACTGCCTTATAGCTAATAATGACACTCAAAATTTATGGCACATGAGAATGGGTTATGTCAACTCAAAATACATGTCTAAATTAGCTAAAAACAATTTAGTATGTGGGTTACCTAAAATATCATTTAAAAAAGACTATTTTTGTGATGCATGTCAACTAGGAAAATTGTCAAAATCATCTTTCAAATCAAAAAATATTGTTTCAAGTAAAAGACCTTTAGAGCTTCTTCACCTGGATCTTTTTGGTCCTTCTAGAGTAGCTAGTCTTAATCATAGTAAATATACTTTTGTCATTGTAGATGATTATTCAAAATTTACTTGGGTAATATTTTTGAAAAATAAAAGTGATACGTTTTATGAATTTGAAATTTTATGTAAAAAGTTACAAAATGAAAAATCTTCTTCTATTATCAAAATTTGTAGTGACCATGGAGGAGAATTTGATAATGATCTTTTTGTAAATTTTTGTAACTTGCATGGTATTTCACATAATTTTACCTTTCCTAGAGTTGCACCTCAAAATGGTGTAGTAGAAAGAAAGAATAGAAGCCTTCAAGAATTTGCTAGAACTATGCTCCAACATAATAACCTTGCTAAATATTTTTGGGCAGAAGCTGTTAATACTGCATGCTATATATCAAATAGAGTTCTTATCAGGCCCTTCTTAAATAAAACTCCTTATGAATTATTCTATGACAGAACTCCAAGGATAAACTACTTTAAAGTCTTTGGGTGTAAATGCTTTATCCTTAACACAAAAGATAGCCTTGATAAATTTGATGCTAAATCTGTTGAAGGCATATTCTTAGGATATTCAAGTCATAGTAAATCATACAGAGTTTTTAATAAGAGTTCAAATACTATTGAAGAATCTATGCATGTCAGTTTTTATGAATCTATTGATCAATCTGTTCATAAGTAGACTAACGATGATGATGTTGAAAGTACAGATTTATTCTTAGATAACACAACTAAACCCAATGAAGATGATCTTCAAAGAACATTTGCCGAAATCAGAGATCATCCTCAAAAGCAGATTTTGAGAGACCTGACCAAGGGGGTTCAAACTAGTGCTCAGCTGGAATAGATTGTAAACATGACATTCATTTCTCAACTTGAACCAAAGAAGATTGATGAAGCCATCATCGATGAGTTCTGAATGCTAGCCATGACTGAAGAACTGAATCAATTCCAAAGAAATGATGTTTGGGATCTTGTACCAAGACCAAAAGATCATCAGATCATTGGGACAAGATGGATCTTCAGAAACAGGCTAGATGAAACAAGTAATGTTATAAGAAACAAGGCAAGGCTAGTAGCTCAAGGATACAACCAGGAGGAAGGTATTGATTTTGATGAAACATTTGCTCCTGTTGCTAGACTTGAATCTACTGCTCCTGTTGCTAGACTTGAATCTATTAGAATGTTTTTAGCATATGCAAGCTATATGGATTTCAAACTATATCAAATGGATGTTAAAAGTGCTTTTCTAAATGGTTTTATAAATGAAAAAGTTTATGTAAAACAACCTCCAGGTTTTGAAAATGAACAATTTCTGGATCATGTTTTTAAACTAAAACGTGCTTTATATGGTTTAAAAGAAGCACCTAGTGCTTGGTATGACAGACTTAAAACCATTTTATTAAAAACTGGATTTTCTGTAGGCAAAGCAGATTCTACTCTATTTGTAAAAATAGTGAATGATCATACCCTAATCGTTCAAATTTATGTGAACGATATCATCTTTGGATCTACTGACAACAGTCTTTGTGAAGATTTTTCTAAGTCCATGCAAAAAGAATTTGAAATGAGTATGATGGGAGAACTCACCTACTTTCTTGGACTGCATATTAAGCAAACCAAGGATGGAGTCTTCATCAATCAGTCTAAGTATGCTCATGAACTTCTGAAAAGGTTCAACATGAACTCAACTGCTTCAAAGAATACTCCTATGAGCATAACTACTGTATTGGACAAAGATGAAGATAATAAGACTGTGGATACAAAGTTATACCGAGGTATGATAGAATCACTACTTTATTTAACTGCTAGCCGTCCAGATATAATGTTCAGTGTTTGCTTGTGTGTTAGATTTCAGTCAAATCCAAAAGAATCACATCTTAAAGCTGTAAAAAGAATAATGAGATATCTAAAAGACACAATTGATTTTGGATTATTTTATTCAAAATCATCTATATTTGATTTAATCTCATACAGTGATGCTGACTTCGCTGGAAGTAAATCTGATAGAAAAAGCACAAGTGAAACATGTCATATGCTAGGGCACTCACTAGTTTCATGGTTCAGTAAGAAACAAAACTGTGTACCATTATCAACTACTGAAGCTGAATACATAGATGCAAGCTTAGCATGTACACAGGTCATCTGGATGAAACAAACCTTAAAAGATTTTGGTTTAAAATTTGAAAATACAACAATTTTCTGTGACAATACTAGTGCTATAAACTTATCTAAAAATCCTATTTTACATTCTCGAACTAAGCACATTCAAATTAGACACCACTTTTTAAGAGAACAAGTCCTAAACAACATAATCAAACTATAATTTATTCCCACTAATAAACAATTAGCAGACATTTTCACTAAACCATTGAAAAATGAAGACTTTATAAGAATTAAAAGAGAGTTATGAATCTGTAAATTAAGTGATTTATAAGTTTAATCCTTATGACTAATTAGGATATAACAAGATTAATCTACTCGAGTTCACCTCTACCAAATATTAATACAAATTGTACTTGACAAGATTCATCTTAACCAAAGATTAACAAGTAAGAATGATAAAAACACTTTATATCAAATCTTGTTTTCATTTACAAATTATTTTTTTTAATCGAGTGTTTGTATTTCTTACTATTTTATATATTTTGTCATCATTCCATTCACCACCTTTTTCAAAGTTGAAAAAGAGTCTTTCATACATCATAAAGTTTTTCTTTTAATTTAATGCTTTATGTCATCTTTTATAGTACAATCTACTTTTTGTCCTATCATCTTTCATACTTTTCTATAAAAAAGAAATCCATAAAAAGACTCCTTCTCGACAAACTTGTCTTTCACCTTATCTTTTAATTATTAAATGTTCTTTTCATTAGTACCATTAGTACCAGCTTTTTCTTTCTCTCTCTCTCTCATACGAAATGTGCCTCCATTCTTTTCAATCCATGACTTTGACTCCTTTACAAGTTTAGAAAAACTTAATTTTATTCTCCAAAAACTATGAACTCCCTCCAATCAAGTTTCTTTAAAAAAAAAAAAAATTATATGTCTATCAAATAAACACTAATTCATGTCAATCATGACTTTACTTTACGTCATTCATCTCATAGCAATCATGAATTGTTTTTTGTTTTTGTGTCCATTCCTATCCTACTCGAAAATCCATATATGTCATCACCTTTTCTTTATGTCTACTCTTACTCCTTCCATGCATATCCATAAAAACTACTTATATAAGCAATCATTACCTTTCGCTCATGTATTTCTTTTGTCTTCTTCTAAATTCATCTCTCACGAATATATAATTTATTCTCATAAGGTAAAAATATTGTTTAAAGTTGTTTGTTTTATTAGGCCATTATTCATCTCACATGATAACACTCTTACACACCTTCCTTTCACGATTTTTTATCTCATCACATCTTCACATAAAAATCTTTAAAATCCATGGATCATAATTCACATCGTAAAGCACACCTCTTTGACTCTATTCTTCTATCATATTTTTTTATCACACTTCACAATTCGATGGACTCTTCTCTATCAAAAATCTCCTTATATAGAATTTTTTTTTGAAACTATGTTCTTGTCACCTTTCCTAATATAATATACTCTCATCAACACTATCCTTCAAATGATGATTTGATCTATCATTCATAAGAGCCGTAAGTTACAACTCACGAATTCTCCTTTCAACTAAAATCTAAATTTCATTCACTTTGAGTGTCACTCACTTCTTATCATAATATTTTTCCTCTCTCTATTTAATGAAATGATTCTTTTCTCACCAATTCGTTCGAATACTTCTATCATCTTTCAAGCTATTACTCTCTCCAAGTTCTTATTTCCTTCAAAACTTCCTATTTTCTTAAGATTACTTAAAATGGCATCCTTTTCAACATCCTCCGATGTCAACATGATTGAAGCAGCTGAATTGAGATATCCAAATCTCATTCACCACTTTCACTCCATCAACTCTCTGCCAATTCAAACCGGTAAACTAGTTCACCTTGAAGCATTCCCCACATTTGACCTACAAACCTCCCTTTCGGATTTTGTTCATATTTTAGCATCTTCCCAATTTATTACCATTTATCCCCATCTTATCAAAATTTTCTACACCAATCTTTCAGTCGACCATGATCATTCAACTATCAATTCCATGGTTCATGGAAAAATCATTTCTTTCAACATTCCTCAATTAGGCCGCATTCTCAATATTTCTTCTTATGGCATTGAACTCCCCAACATAGTTCCTATAGATCGGACTGTGTTTAAGAAGATCCTCATCTCCACTCGTTTAACCCACTTTCCATGACATACAAGCAATTTAAAGCCACATGCTTTGTTATTGTCACAAATCCTCTCATCCAAAATCATCCCTAAACCGCCATCCAAGGGATTCGTTGCTAATGAAATCTCTCTTCTTATCTATGTAATTTTCTGTGCTTTTTCCATAAATTGGTCCAATATCATCTTTAACAACCTGATTAATTTTCGCTTCTACCGCTCTCTTCCTTTCGGGTATTTCATCTCCCTTATTCTTCAATACTTCTAAGTGCCCCTTCGAACCGATGTCGTCTACTACTCCATTCATACTTTTGATGACTCCTACCTCCCTGAGGAAGAGTCACCTCAACCCAAATCTGATGACGAAGGCCATGAAGAAGCAGATCCAGCAGCAACTTCTGAACTAGACATCTTCTCAGCAATTGTCGATGTCCAGAATACCCAGGATCTTCTTCTGAGGAATCAAGCCTCTCTGCATCAAGCCTTCGAATCTTTGAAGATCGGCTAAGATGCTTTGCTTTGGAAGTTTCATCCCACATTCGACTCTAAATGAACATTTTCTATTCATTGGTCTTTAATAACTTTTTATACTCTGATCCCCTCTGTTTTTTCCATGACAAAGGGGGAGAAAAACTTGTCTCCTATGCTGGAGAAAAATACTTTGATCTTTTTTTTAAAAACTTTTATGTTTTATGCATTTTTATAATATCATTTTTAATATGCATATGGATTTTTGACAGGGGAAGCATATTTTGTCATCATCAAAAAGAGAGAGAATGTTGAGAAACTATGTTTTGATGACACATAATATGATATACTGTCATATAGGCTTTAATATGATATGATAATATGCCTTCATGAATAATGTTATATTATGACTAGATATGATTTGTCATGTATTTAACGAGTATTTGATACAAGGTTATTTCACCCAAAAAGGATGGAGACCTCCTGCTCAAGTACAACCTTTAGTACAATCATACTCCCTGAAGAAAAAGCTTGATGGGTCATTCATTCTTAAAGATCATCCAAGGAAATTGGCTACTTCAAGATGAAGACTTTTTTCTTTTTTAGAAGTCATATGTAATAGATGCTTCAGTAGTATGCATAGTGCATATTTCATATTGCATGCTTTATCATACAAAGCCATCTATTTACAAAAGCTATGTTTCATAAAAGCATATGATATCTCAAAAAACACCTTTTTGAAAACTAATCTTGTACTTTCTTACAAACTTTTATGAAAAGGTATTTTGACAAGATATAATAGCTCATGATTTCAAAAGCATTAATTGTACCTTCTAACATGCATTTATGAATAAGACAACTTGAAAAGAAATAAAAACTAATGATTTCAAGTATGAAAGAAAAAAACAAAATGAATTTAAGTCAAAATACGAAATCGTCTACCTTGAATTGACAATGTAAGAAAACTAATATTATTATATTGTGTTTGAAAAAGACTTTAGAATGTCGACTTACTTAAAGTCATCATTCTTTCTGTAGACATTAAATAACACCTCATAAAGCATTTTGAGAAATGACCATTTACAAATAAAGTACTCAACAAATCATTTATTGTACTTACATACATTTAAGTAAAGAAGTGACGATTTATAATAAAAATACTAATATACTACAAATCATTAAATTGAATAAAGACAAAACTGCATGATGATTTACAATCCAACGTTCAATGATTATGAGAATAGACCTTTTACAAATTATATCACATTTAAAATACAACAACGAATAGTGTACCCCAAATGCTACACTTATGGAAAGAAGACTTTTTCGAAAAAGCAATGTAGTACACATATTTTTTTACACAAAGTTGTTTTTGAAATGATTTGACATCTCATATCTCAAAAGGACAATCATTTCAAAAAGGCAACGACTATTTTCTTGAGGCTATATGTACACTAACAAAATAGTATTTCAAACAAGACATGTGAGCTTACAACGAGAAAAAATCCTATTCGATATTTGAAAAAGAGAGCCTAGAAAAAGAAAGAGAACAAAAAGAGAAAAAGTCAAGAATAGCTCTTTGACAAAGAGTATTATCTGAGTGAAAAAAACAGAACATTATGAGAATCCTTCATTCGTGCATTCATACCATTCTGAAGGTTCTATTGGAAGTATTGTATCTTTCTGTTATTCACTGTATCCCTTCTCTGTTGAGAGAAGTAGACCTCTAAGAAAGAGTGTGTTTCCCTTCTCTGTTGAGAGAAGTAGACCTCTGTGAAAGAGGGTGTTCCCTTCTCTGTTGAGAGAAGTAGACCTCTGAGAAAGAGGGTGTTTCCCTTGTCTGTTGAGAGAAGTAGACCTCTCAGGAAGAGGGTGTTGTACTATTTATCCGGTAACTCAGATTTTATAGTTGAAGGCTCAAATGTTTTGCTTGGGGACTGGATGTAGGTCAGTGACTTGACCGAACTAGTATAAATCTTGTGTTTTATGTGTTGTGCCTTATTGTCATATTTTTTATTTTATCGATCTATTTCATATTTCACTATTCACCCCCCCCCCTCTAGTGGAATTTCATCGACAATCACAGAGAGAGAGGGGGGCGGGAGATGTGGCAGGGGGCCACCGGCCTCCTGGCAACCACAGAGAGAGAGGGGGCGGGAGATGCGGCAGGAGGCCACCGGCCTCCTGGCAACCACAGAGAGAGAGTGAAGGGCACGGCAAGGGGTGCCGGCTCTCCGACAACCCGAAAGAGAGAGAGGGGGGTGGGCCCTCCAGCAACCATAGAGAGAGAGGGGAGGGCACGATAGGGGTTGCCGGCCCTCTGACAACTCGAAAGAGTGAGAGGGGGGCGGGCCCTTCGGCAACCATGGAGAGAGAGGGGAGGGCACAACAGGGCTTGTCGACCCTCTGGCAACCCGAAAGAGAGAGAAAAGGGGGTGGGAGATGTGGCAGGGATCAACAGAAGGAAAAAAAAAAGAAAAGAAAAGAAGAAGAAGAAGAAGAAGAAGAAGAAGAAGAAGAAGAAAAAGAAGAAAAAGAAGAAGAAGAAGAAGAAGAAGAAGATAGAGGGGTGGGGGGTCATCTGCGGTTGTCGGACGGGAGGTCGACGAGCGGCGGGCCGGCGACGGGAGGTCGCGAGACGGCGAGCGGGCGACGGGGTGGCGGGCGGGCGACAGCAAAAAAAAAAAGAGAAAAGGTGCTCACATTAGGGATTTACAGAAAATTTAGCGACGGCCAAATTCTGTCACATACTCCATCGCAACTTTGCGACGGAGTAGCGACAAAAATTTTTTGTTGTTGAGCCATCGCGCATTTGTGACAGAATTTGGTGGTCGCTAATCCGTCGCTAACTCGCGACAAATTTGTGATGGCATGTTTTCCGTTGCTAATTCCACAAATAAGTCGAATGTTAGCGACAAATATTTTTCTCTCGCTAATCCGCCGTAAATGGGCCACAAAAAAAATCCGTCGCTAATTAGAGTTTTTCTTGTAGTGATACATTGTGTCAGTATAACATCTTTACTAGAGCAAAAAAATCATGCCAATGAAGTAAACATCCTTATTAGTGAGAAAAAACTTATGCCGATGAAGTAAACATCTTTACCGGAGCAAAAAAATCACACCAATAAAGGGTTATATTTAAAACAAGAAAGAAAGAAGGTTCAAGAGACGTGGCCTTCTTCCCATGTCTCTTGAATACACACACACTCTCTCTCTCCTCTCCTCTATCTTACCCTCTGTCTCTCTCTCGCCCTACCCTCTCTGTCGCCCCCTCTTTCTCCTCTCTCTTTCTCTCTCTCTCTCTCTTGCCCTACCCTCTATGTTGCCCTTTTTTTGTCATCCCCTCTCTATTGCACCCACTCTCTTGTTCACTCTCTCTCTCTCCCCCCTCTCTATCTTCCTTATATTATGTTTACCAACAACCTCCTCTGTCTCTATCATATTGTGTTCACTCACAAAGTAATTTTTTATTTATTAATTTTAGGGTTTGTGTATTTTAATTGCTTGTCTTTTAGTTTATTTAGTAAATGCATGCTAAATGTGTTTTTTCATATATATAAATTTGATTTTAGGGGTTTTTATTTTAATATAGTTTATTTATTGAATGCATGTTAAATGTGTTTTTTTATATATGATTTACATTTTTTGGTTTTGCATTTTAATTGCCTATTTATGATTTATTTATTGAATGCATGTTAAGTATATTTTTTTCTCTTATATTATTTAGATTTTAAGGGTTTCATATTTTAATTGCCTATTTTGTGATTTATTTATTTAATTCATGCTAAATATATTTTTTTATATATGATTAAGATTTTTGGGGTTTTACATTTTAATTGCCAATTTTGTGATTTATTGAATGCATGCTAAATATATTTTTTTCCTATATATGATTTTGATTTTAAGGGTTTTACATTTTAATTACCTATTTTCTAATTTATTTAGTGAATGCATGTTAGTTGAATTTTTTTATATATGATTTAGCTTTTAAGGGTTTTATATTTTAATTGCCTATTTTAAATTTCTTTATTGAATGCATGATAAATGTGTTTTATTCTCATATATGATTTAGATTTTAAGGATATTACATTTTAATTGCCTATTTTGTGATTTATTTATTGAATTCATGCTAAATATGTTTTTCTATATATGATTTAGATTTTAAGGATTTTACATTTTAATTGCCTATTTCTTGATTTATTTATTGAATGCATGATAAATGTGTTTTTTTATATGATTTGGATTTTAGGGGTTTTACATTTTAATTACCTATTTTATGATTTATTTATTGATTCTACACTAAATATATATTTTTCTAATATAGGGTTTAGAATTTATG
This sequence comes from Nuphar pumila, assembly GCF_984573655.1. Classification (NCBI taxonomy): domain Eukaryota; kingdom Viridiplantae; phylum Streptophyta; class Magnoliopsida; order Nymphaeales; family Nymphaeaceae; genus Nuphar; species Nuphar pumila. Next base: position 58,472,638 of record NC_143253.1, on the reverse strand, counting down.
GTTTTTATATTTTAATTACCTATTTTGTGATTTATTTATTGAGTGCATGTTAAATATATTTTTTCTCATATATATAGATTTTAAAGGTTTTATATTTTAATTACCTATTTCATGATTTATTTATTGAATGCATGTTAAATGTGTTTTTTTCATATATGATGTAGATTTTAGGGGTTTCATATTTTAATTTCTTATTTCATGATTTATTTATTGAATGCATGTTAAATATATTTTTTTATCATATATGATTTAGATTTTAAGGTTTTGATATTTTAATTACTTATTTTATGATTTATTTATCGAATGTATGATAAATCTTTTTTTCATATATGGTTTAGATTTTAATGATTTTATATTTTAATTTCCTATTTTATAATTTATTTATTTAATATAGCATAAATATTTTTTTCTTATATATGTTATATATTTTAGGGATTTTATGTTTTAATTACCTATTTTATGATTTATTTATTGACTGCATGTTAGATGTATTTTTATTCTCACATATGATTTAGATTTTAGAGGTTTTACTTTTTAAGGGGCATTACATTTTAATTCGTATTGGATTTTAACTTATTATTTAAATTTTCAGCAGATGCAAAATCCTAGACAAGTATTATCACAAACATCCATGCATGCCTCGTACAAGTGTGGTATACCCCAGGTTCTCAGATAGTCTCTTTGCATGTAATTCATGAATTGATATACTTCGTATATATTTGAAACAATTTTTTTTTTGTCTATTATTTGACTTATGTTTAAAACTGCTTCTGATTTATGCATGAATTTTTTCATAGTGAGTTGGAGTTATATATTTGTATATGTGAATGTTGGAGTTATGACATATGTAGTTATGGAGGGATGAAGGAAGAGCTATAATATTTTGTGTAATAATGCTTTGCATGTTGTGTTTCTTGTAAGGTTTTAATTGTGAATTTTCTAGTTATAATGTATATATAGTTATGGTGGGTTGAAGGAACAAATATAGTAGTGTTTTTGTAATTGCTTTGCTTGTTGTGTTTCTTGTAGGTTTCAATTATGAATGTTAGAGTTATGAAAGGTTGAAGAAAGAAATATAACAGTATCTATATGAATATTGAATGGTTGAATGAATGAATACATAAGCAGGTTTTGAAGTCAATGAATGATTTGGCTCATGAGTGAATGAATGTATAAGAATTTTTTGTATTGAATGAATAAATGAATGAATGAATGAATGTATACACGTTTTTTGTATTGAATAAATGAATGAATAACATTTTTTGTATTGAATTAATGAATGTATACATATTTTTTTTATTGAATGAATGAATAAGAAAAAATATATATATATATATATATTAGAATTACTGACATATTTTTTGCACCAACAAACATGTCTTTACTAGCACGAGCATATTTGCACTAGTGAAGCTCATTTTACTGGCACATTTTTTGTGCTAGTAATTTTATGAACAAATTGATAATGAGGAAATAAACAAAATATATATTAGAATTATTTGCATATTTTGTGCTAGTAAAGGCATGCCTTTTCTGGCATATTTTTTTGCTCCAATAAACATGACTTTTTGGCATATTTTAATGCCAAAAAACTTATGTTTACTAACACACAAAATGTGCCTATAAAGTGGAATTTACTGGAGCAAAATATGCACCAAAAAATAACATGTTTTTGGCATTAATATGCGCCAAAAAAGTTATGTTTTTTGGCACAAAAAAATGTGCCAATAAACTGGGCTTTACTAGAATGAAATATGTGTCAGTAAACAACACATTTTTAGAGTTAAAATGCACCAAAAAATATGTTTACTGGTGCAAAAAATGCACAAGTGGGCTTTATGAGCATGAAATATGCTTGCACCAGTGAAGTTGGCTTTACTGGCGCTACAAAGGTAGTGCCAGTAAAGGCTTTATTGACAAGACCTACTATGGCACACTTACTGACGTATCGTCAGTGCCAATAGAAGCTTTTACAGACACTATTAGTGTCTTTACTGGCGCAAAAATCATGCCATTAAAGACCTGATTTCTTTTAGTGTGGACTACATATTTAGGGATTTACTATTGGCAAATGAGTTGCAAAGAACAAGTCCCAAATGGATCTTTGTGAGGTATTGTTGGTTGCTAATCGCTTGGAGATCCATTTAGTTTGAACGGAATGATAAATCTTTTAAGGGAAAATGCAAAATCATGTGTGTCATTATCGGCATGATCCAATGAGAGCTTAGTGAGAGGCGCAAACTCAAATGACCAGATTCAGACCCATCTTGGATTGACCTTCCATGGTTTAGAGGCTCATGAATTTGATGCTTTCATTTTTGTTATTGCTACCTTATATTCTTTCTTTCTTGGCATTAGGTTGACATCTCGTCTCTCGCTCATGTACTACTGTTTTGTTGTGTTTTAATGCCAATGATACTTTGTTTTCTCTAAGAAAAAAAGATAAGCAAATAAAGAGATCACCAACAGAACTGATGTGATTTTAGTCACAAGGCTAAAAGATTCTTCACAGTCTTCCCCATATTTTTTTAGAAAAACCTTTGCCCACAAGCTTTACTTTAAATCTATCCATGCTTCCCTTTGCCTTATGCTTGGTTCATTAAACCCATTTACAAGTAATTTGTGTCACGTCTTTGGGCTTAGGTACAAGCTCACAAGTTTCATTTTTTTAGAGAGCAATTATTTCTTTATCCATGACAACATTCCACTTTTTATTTCCTCTTGCTTCATCAGAGCAAGATGGTTCACAATCATCATCAAGGCTGGAGAGGAAACATGACTGCAAAGTGACACAATTTTCATTTCTATACCGAGTTGGTAGTTTAATTTGCCGCTTAGATCATTTAAGAGGTTGAACAATTTGCACATCATTAAGAGTGGCTTGCTCTCCCTGCCTATCATAAACTTGAACTCGACTTTCTTTGTCACTTGGCTCCCCCATAGAAGATGACGAAGCTTCATTGGATGTAATGGGAGCATTCGGAGTCTTAGGCAAGGTAACTTCTTCAACTCACTCCACTTGAATACTAACTTTATTATCCACCCCACCAATGGGTCAAATATCTTGTTTACAGTAACAAGTTCATCAGAAACATCTCTAGAAACAATGAAATTGAGTTTTTGGATCCATGCATTTTCATCATTTCTTGCTTTCTTGCTTTCGCATCCAATTTGGTTCTCACTGCATCCGGCACATGAACATAACAAATTGATCCAAGCACTTTAAAGTGCTTAATACTCGGCTTTTCTCCAAACATCAACTCATAAGGAGACTTCAAATTGATTGGGCAGAGGCACTCGATTTATCACATAGGTTGCACATGCCATGCTCTCTGCCCACAAGGCTTTGGGCAGGATCCTTACATGCGTCTAACTCTTGCAAGCTTTCATAATATGCCTAATTACACCATTTTATTTGTTGTGTACGTAAATTCTCTTTTAATCCCATTTTCTTGAAAAAAGAAGAGAACTCAATGGAAGTGAATTCTCCTCCATTGTATGTCTCTAGTCTCCTAATTTTTCTCTCAAGAATATTGTTAATAGTCATTTTGAATTCTATGAGTTTTGAAAATACTTCTTACTTCTCTTTCATAAAAGAAACCCAAGTGTATCTTGTAAAATCATCAATGAATAACAACTATACCAGAGACCCCGAATAGATTGTTGTGTCACAAGGTCTCATCAAGTCAATATGAATAAGATCTAATAGAGCCTTGAATTTGGAGGAAGACCTATCAAATAGAAGGTGATGTGCCTTTCTATATTGGCATTCTTCACATACTTCACCATGTTCAAAATAAGTAAACTTTGGCAACCCATTAACTAGATTTTTAGTTACCATGATTCTCAATTTATCCATGCTAAGATGACCTTATCTTGCAAGCAAAATTGATGCTTATCATTTGCATTCATCTTGTCATAAATCTTTAACACGTGTGTACCATGTCTATGTCCAAGCTTCTAATGTTAAAAATTTTTACATCCCTTGGACGGAATGAGACATATTGCCATGAGTCAACCACATTTTCTATCAAAAATAGATTTTTCTTTATTCCCAGTACTTGAAATATAATTTCAAGAGATGTTTTTTTCACCACGAGTAGTGATGACTCCTTTCTCCACGACATGGACAGGATTGTCAGCAGCCATAATTGCATCATTGACATCATAGGTTCTGAAGTTATTAAATTTTAAAGGATTGCCAGTTAGATGATGTGCACAAGCAGAATCAATGATCCAATCCTTTTCGTAATTAATTGATGCTAAAACATCAATTTTTGTTGTTTTAATCATGAAACACTTTTCCCAATCTTCTTCACTCTTGGATTCACTTTGCTTGCCAAGAACATTACCACTCTTTAGTCTTACACGACAATTATTTTCTGTGTCCAAGTTTACAGCATCGGTTACACTAGATACCCTTTCAATTTTCATCAGTTTTGCTAGATGATTCTTTATCTTCTAGCTTGGCAGGAAAATCGCCGTAATTTTCATAGCTGCCAAAACCTCTTGACTTATTATTCTCTTTATTATAGTTTTTCTTATGACTTCAAAAATATGGCATCTCCATCATTTCCAAAAATAGAACATTTGGACATTTGCCAAGAAAGAGATTCTTGAGAAGTGAGAAGATCCTTAACCTACACCAAAGTTGGTTGTTGGGCCCACCCTTGGAATGAAGTAACAAAAGGAATATATTCTTTTAGCCCACAGATAATATGTTGTTTCATTCGTGCATCTGAAATAGGTTCATTCAGATCAAGAAGAGAGATTTTCTAAAAAAGGTTTTTAGTCTTCATAAAGAATTGACAGATGGAGAGATTACCGTGAGTTATATTTGTCAATTCATTCTCTAACAATTGCAAGCGAGTGTCGTCCTTATTGAACAACCCATCAAGAGTAGTTCAAATTTCACTTGCCGATTCACAACAATATGATCAGAGAGCGCTTGAATATAGATCTCTTTAGAGCTAACTCCATTTTAGCATTGACTATCTCCCCCTTCTTTAGATCATCGCAGTTGTTTTATCTACACTAACATAATCACAGTCACCAATAAGATGACTATGTATCACTTCCATATCTTATAGTTAGTCTTATTTAAAGGCACCACAAAGAAATTGCGAGGCTTTTTCAGCAAAATCCATATCAAACAAAGTTAATTTTTTTTAAAACGAGTCAAGGATATCTCACCACCCTAGTGGCTTTGATACCATGTGGAGAAAGACAGTTTTTCAATTATCCGAACAAACCACTTCTTAATTACTGTAACTATCTGCACTAACCCAAGACTTGATCAACCGAAAAACAAGAAGGAAAAGACAAAATGGAAAGCAAAACATAAACTACTAATTTATTTCTTCTTCAAAGAGCTCAGAGTACAACATAATTACCATGGCTAAACTCCACTTACCTTTGGACACAATTTAAAAAGTGCCAACACTTACACCCTCAAGAGACATAAAACCTCTAAGATAACTAGGGACTCTTAGAGAAGAAATACTAAACTCGTACACTTTAATTGACGGATTTTGTCAAATTGTAGGTTTTTGGAAAGCGCATCATTTTTGTCATACAATAGAGTCAATTTAATTCTATTTTATCACTGAGAGAGAGAGAGAGAGAGAGAGAGAGAGAGAGAGAGAGAGAGAGAGAGAGAGAGAGGCCATCCAATTGGTGAGAAGAGAGGTAGGTTCTCCCCGACAGTTTCTATATTTTTTTCCTTGTTGAAAACTTGAAACTGTCAGTAAGCTTAAAAGAATGACGAAAAAGGAATAATTAATTATTTTTGTTGCGTGTCGGATATTTTGATGGTGAGGTTTGATGAAATGGTTTTTCATGCCAATCAAGCTAAATACATGGCGTGATTTTGAAAGGAAAACGTGGATAAGTATTTTAACCAAGAAAGGTTTGGTTGGCATTTGACAATTTTCCTTTTTTTAATAGATGAATCTCAGTACCACATGGCCCATATATAGATTTTTCATTTTAAGATTGGGTTTTGTTATGTTTGATTGGATTTAGATTTGAATTAAGATTGGATTGATAATTGAATTCAGATTGTTATATCTAAATCAACATATGACATTGAAATTAGAGTTTACCCATTTTCAATTTTTATCTGAGAAAACTTGCAATCATGTCTGGATCTGATCGGAAAACAATCTTAATGTTGTATCTGGGTCTAGATATGCACCTATACCTGACTTAATTTTTCCACCTGTGAACTCAGCTTAACGAGTGAACGACTGCACCAAGAATCTCTCTCTCTCTCTCTCTCTCTCTCTCTCATTAAAGCAGTAACTAAAGAAAAAAGTAAAAGGTTGTTTATATTTGCATCCTTCTCACCGGACCCAAGACCTTCCGGGTGTCGTCGGTTTCATTGGTAGAGGCCTTCCACATGGGCATGGGAGGATAGATGATAGTCAGCGAAAGTCGGATACCTAGGGCGTCCGTATAGCAAAGCAGGTTATATGTTCCCCCCCCGAACAGGGCAGTTAGCTACATCTCATGATCGGGGGTCCCAAAGAGCACCACGTATGTAAGCATGTGCGTCTCGTATCCCCATGTTTGTCAGCATTAATTAGCGTTGGAGTTTGATAAGATTGCAAAGACTTAAGTACCCTCTCCTCCATTGGTGCAAAAAAAATTGACGGTTCTTGAAAATGAGTGGTTGTAAAGACTTAAGTGCCCCGAAGATGATTATTTAAGACTCAGTCTCTGCACTGCAGGATTATCCGAGAAAGAAAATCTCCCCTTGAGGAGGCCATGAACATCAACCCTCTCACTCTCTCTCTCCCTTCTATTTCTGCTTCTGTGCACATCCATTAGAAGATCATACATTGCTCCATCAAGAACCGACTGACCTATACATTGACTCTTGTGAAACCTGATTCAGAGTTTTTACCCTTACAGGAGGAGGGTTTGGGGGCTCCTCCCAGCGTGGGTATCATCATTCAACTAAATGAGTTGTAGATCCTGATTCAGAGTTTTTACCCTTACAAGAGAGGGGTAAAACCTCATCTCACTCTCTCTCCCTTCTCTCTCTACTTCTGTGCACATCCAACAAACGATTCAACATTTCTCCATCAAACACCGACTGACCTGCACAATAACTGTAGCATCGTTCAACTTGATGAGTTGTGGAACCTGATTTAGAGTTTTTGCCCTTACAGGAGGGGGGTTTGGGGGCTCCTCCCAGCGTGGGTAGCATCATTCAACTTGAAGAGTTGTGGAGTCTGATTTAAAGTTTTTATCCAATTATATTTTAAGGCATTAGATCTCATTTTTGAACATCCACGCATGTGCAGTTTGCTTTCATCATGTTCATTTGCTTTCTAGATTATACTTTGAATTCTTGTGCATTTTAGATCTATCGATTTGTATGTAACCAGAGCTCATTTTAACTTAAATGTTTTACTGCAACTTCATGCATATGTCTTCATGCTCTCCACCAAAAATCAGATCATTTTGAGTTTGTTTGACCCACTTTAAAAATCGAGATTCAAAACCTGTTATTTTGCACCGTCAGGATTTTAGCAGAATCAGGACCAACTTGCGGAAGTGATTTCTCCCTAACCAGAGATGATCTTTCCGATCCGTAAAAAGGGTTGTTTTCTAAATTGAATCTAGTTTGTTCATACCAAATTTCAGCGATTTCAATGGTGTTTTCGTACCAGTTTCGGGTCAAAAACCATAACCCTGTCACCCTATGTCATTTTAATGGCTCAGATTTTGATCCATTCTGTTTGAATTTTATTTTCCTAATGGAAGATCATTTTTCAATTCTGTAAAACGGGTTCTCTTCGTTTATGTGTCTAGTTCATCTCTGTAAATTTTCAGAATTTTTCATGGTCAATTACTATTTTATTTTGATTAAATACCAGAACCTTGTATCCAGATTTTATAAATGTTCTGATTTTGGCCCCCATATCATGACTATTGTAGCACTTCTTCAACAAATCGTTATTTGATTGGCAATATTCTTCAGCAAATTATTGTTATGATTTTTTGAGTCTCTACTATGATTTGTAGTATTTTTGGGTCTCCAATGAGCCTCACAATGATTTATAGTGTTGTTCGATCTTTTAACTATGATTTATAGTGCTTTGGGGTCTCCAACGAGCCCCACAACGATTTGTAGTATTTTTCGGTCTTTTAACTATGATTTATAGTGTTTTCGGGTCTCTAACGAGACCCACAATGATTTATAGTGTTGTTGGACCTCGCTATAGCGATTTGTAGTGTTTCTCGCTAAACACTACAGCGATTTGTGATACAAATCGCTATCTGAATCAGGACCAACTTGTCAGGGTCATATCTCCCTAACCAGAGATCGGATTTCAAATCCGTAAAAATTGGTGTCTTCGTTATGAAGTCTAGTTTATTCCTGTAAATTTTCAGCGATTTCTATGGTTATTTGATACCCCATTTGGATCTAAAACAAGACCCCTATCAGTCTGAATTATTTGAATGACATAGGTTTTTATTTCATTTTGTAAGAGTCATATCTCCCCAACGGAAGATCATTTTTCAAATCCGTAAAAAGGGTTTTCTTCCTCTATGTGTCTAGTTTATATCTGCAAAGTTTTATAACTTTTTATGCTCATTTGATATTTCGAACCTGTTAAAAACCGAGACATGTTATAAAATGTTATAAAACTTAAAAAGTTTGAAACTTCCTCTATGTGTCTCGATTTTTAACAGGCTTGAATTATCAAATGAGCATAAAAAGTTATAAAACTTTCCAGATATAAAATAGACACATAGAGGAAGAAAACCCTTTTTACGGATTTGGAAAATGATCTTCCGTTGGGGAGATATGACTCTTACAAAATAAAATAAAAACCTATGTTACTCAAATAAGACAGACTGATAGGGGTCTGGTTTTAGATCCAAATGGGGTATCAAATGACCATAGAAATCACTGAAAATTTACAGGGATAAACTATATTTCATAACAAAGACACCACTTTTTACGGATTTGAAATCCGATCTTTGGTTAGGGAGATATGACCCTGACAAATTGGTCCTGATTCGGATAGCAATTTGTATCACAAATCGCTATAGTGTTTAGCGAGAAACACTACAAATCGCTAAACACTACAGCGATTTGTGATACAAATCGCTATCCGAATCAGGACCAACTTGTCAGGGCCATATCTACCTAACCAGAGATTGGATTTTAAATCCGTAAAAAGTGGTATCTTTGTTATGAAGTCTAGTTTATTCCTGTAAATTTTCAGCGATTTCTATGATCATTTGATACCTCATTTGGATCTAAAACCAGACCCCTATCAGTCTGTCTTATTTGAGTGACATAGGTTTTTATTTTATTTTGTAAGAGTCATATCTCCCTAACGGAAGATCATTTTCCAAATCCGTAAAAAGGGTTTTCTTCATCTATGTGTCTAGTTTATATCTGTAAAGTTTTATAACTTTTTATGCTCATTTGATATTTCAAACCTGTTAAAAATCGAGACACATAGAGGAAGTTTCAAACTTTTTAAGTTTTATAACATTTTATAACATGTCTCGGTTTTTAACAGGTTCGAAATATCAAATAAGCATAAAAAGTTATAAAACTTTCCATATATAAACTAGACACATAGAGGAAGAAAACCCTTTTTACGGATTTAAAAAATGATTTTCCGTTGGGGAGATATGACTCTTACAAAATGAAATAAAACCTATGTCACTCAAATAAGGCAGACTGATAGGGGTTTGGTTTTAGATCCAAATGGGGTATAAAATGACCATAGAAATAGCTGAAAATTTACAGGAATAAACTAGACTTCATAACGAAGACACCACTTTTTACGGATTTGAAATCCGATCTCTGGTTAGGGAGATATGACCATGACAAGTTGGTCCTGATTCAGATAGCGATTTGTATCACAAATCGCTGTAGTGTTTAGCGAGAAACACTACAAATTGCTATAACGAGGTCCAACAACACTATAAATCATTGTGGGTCTCGTTAGAGACCAGAAAACACTATAATTCATAGTTAAAAGACTAAAAAACACTATAAATCATTGCGGGGCTCGTTGGAGACCCCAAAGCACTATAAATCATAGTTAAAAGATCGAACAACACTATAAATCATTGTGAGGCTCGTTGGAGACCCAAAAATACTACAAATCATAGTAGAGACTCATTAGAGACTCAAAAAAATCATAACAATAATTTGCCGAAGAATATTGTCAATCAAATAACGATTTGTTGAAGAAGTGCTACAACAGTCATGATATGGGGGTCAAAATCAGAACATTTATAAAATCTGGATACAAGGTTCTGGTATTTAATCAAAATAAAATAGTAATTGACCATGAAAAATTCTGAAAATTTACAGGGATGAACTAGACACAGAAACGAAGAGTACCCGTTTTACAGAATTGAAAAATGATCTTCCATTAGGAAAATAAAATTCAAACAAAATGGATCAAAATCTGAGCTGTTAAAATGACACAGGGTGACAGGGTTATGGTTTTTGACCTGAAACTGGTACGAAAACACCATATAAATCGCTGAAATTTTGTATGAACAAACTAGATTCAATTTAAAAAACAACCCTTTTTACGGATCAGAAAGATCATCTCTGGTTAGGGAGAAATTACTTCCGCAAGTTGGTCCTGATTCTGCTAAAATCCTGACGGTGCAAAATAACAGGTTTTGAATCTCGATTTTTAAAGTGGGTCAAACAAACTCAGAATGATCTGATTTTTGGTGGAGAGCATGAAGACATATGCATGAAGTTGCAGTAAAAATTTCAAATTAAAATGATCTCTGGTTACATACAAATCGATAGATCTAAAATGCACAAGAATTCAAAGTATAATCTAGAAAGCAACTGAACATGATGAAAGCAAACTGCACATGCGTGGATGTTCAAACATGAGATCTAATGCCTTAAAATATGAATGGGTAAAAACTTTGAATCAGACTCCACAACTCTTCAAGTTGAATGATGCTACCCACGTTGGGAGGAGCCCCCAGACCCCTCTCCTATAAGGGTAAAACCTCTGAATCAGGATCTACAACTCATTTAGTTGAATGATGCTACCCACGCTGGGATGAACCCCCGGACCCCCCTCCTGTAAGGGCAAAAACTCTAAATCAGGCACATAAGTAGAGATAGAAGGGAGAGAGAGTGAGAGGGTTGGTGTTCATGGCCTTCTCCAGGAGGAACCCTTTACCTCCCTTGATTTCTTCTCTAGAGAGAGAGAGAGGGTTTTACAGTGTTTTACGAAGAAGGAAGAAGAAGATGACGATGGAGCAATGTAGGATCGTCTGTTGGATGTGCACAGAAGTAGAGAGAGAAGAGAGAGAGAGTGAGAGGGTTGATGTTCATGGCCTTCTCCAGGAAGAACTCTTTGTTTCCCTTGATTTCTTCTCTAGAGAGAGAGAGGGTTTTACAGTGTTTTACGGAGAAAGAAGAAGAAGACATGTTTGTCATTTTTTTGAACAGAAAAAGAAAAAGACTTTGAAGAGTCAACATCATCCTCGACTTTCTGGATGGCGGACATGTTTGTCCTTTTTTTGAACTGTTTGTTTTTTCTTTTTTGAATGAAGGGCATTTTTGTCATTTTCTCAAACCATCACTTTATGAGAAGAATAGCAAGAAAGGGTACTTAAGTCTTTGCAACAACACCAGAGTCCGATGCAAAGTTATGTCAACATACACGGGAATACGAGCCCCATGTGCTTGTATACGTGGTGCTCATTCAAAGCCCCGAACATAGACGTGGGATTCGAATCATCGGGGGCGAACATACACCACCCTCTCTCCGTATAGCATTTCTCTATTTGAAAAAAAGCTTGTAACCTGACAACTGTTCAATAAATAGAGCGTTGACAAAACATATTAAAATGCCGATTGGGCTTACTATGCACTACAATAGTACCAACCATCAACTAAATATGTTGTATCTCACTTGATGGGAGTTGTGCCTAGGCCGCACTCCAATGCTTCGCAAGTGAGATGTGCAGTGGGAATGGAATATAATTAAACCTTGGATGGTGGTTATATACAATATAGCCTGATCTGCACTCAACAACAGGCGTGTGTATATATATATATATATATATATATAGTGTCAGACTATTATCACAACAAAAATAGCTAATAGCATACCCTGGGATTCAGTTTTCAGACGATCCACCATGAGTATCCCACATGCTCTGGTCATCCCCTTCCCTTCTCAAGGCCATATCATGCCCTTCATGGAGCTCTCTTATGGCCTAGCTGATCGCGGCTTCATTGTTACGTTCGTCAACACCGAGTACGTCCATGAATGCCTAATGGCAGCACAACCTGAGAACCTCTGTGGGAACTACAATGGAAAAATACGGTTGGCAGCCATCCCTGATGGCTGGCCTAGTGGGGACGACCGGAATTTGATCGGCACATTTTGCAATGTTATCCTGAAAGAGATGCCAGGGCACCTGGAGCAGCTCATACTCAACATCAACAAGAAACATCACAAGATCACGTGTGTGATTGCTGATGTCGGTATTCCATGGGCTCTCAATGTGGCCAAGAAGCTGAACATCCGCAGGGTAGCTCTCTGGACGGCATCAGCTGTTTGCTGGTTGACCATCTTCAGCATCCCCATGCTATTGAAAGGAGGAGTCATAGATTCAAATGGTAAGTCAACTTAACACAACAGTAGCAGATCCTCATGCTGGGCAAGAATTAAAGTTTAAAGAACACTGATGTGTGACATCCACTCATTGGGCTGGATCTGTTCTTGTGATCAGCTCCTCAAATTTTTGTTTAACCTTGATGGTTTTTGAGCCAATTGGTGGTCACACTATATATGCCTACTATTCCTTTTTTTTGTCTGATGAAGTAAAACCATCACCCAGAATTGGGTCACTTAATGAGCTTGCCTCCTGCATGGTAAAACTCCGAGTTGAGGACACGACCACCCAGCCTTAAATTGCCCAACCACTATAAAGCATTGGCAGCCCCCATGCACCAGCTGAATCGATCCTGGACCTTCAGCTGAACACATGACCCCGCTTACCACATATTCCATGTGTTTCCACATTATCTGTTCTCTCTATTATTCTTTCCTAGAGAGGGCTTTTAGATAAGATCAAGTGTCCAGTTAGCCTTACATATTGATGTGTTTCAAGTGGGCTCGGAGTGAAACTGGGTTCGAACCTGGGTTAGGTTGGGTAGGTTAATAACAGTTTCAAGTTAAAAAAACAGGTTATATAATATTTTGATAGACTTTAGAAAAAATGTGATTTCTCTTAATTGGTTGAACATAAATAGATAAAATGTGGATGATAGTTTAAGGACGTGAGAAAAGACACTGCAAAAAATTATAGGGTCAGACTCTACACGGTTGAAAATTTATGAGCTTGTGATCAGGCCACATGAAATCTGACCCGAACTGGGTTTCAGGTTTGACCAAGTTCCGTGCATAAGTTAAGAAAGAGTCTAAGGCTAAAATTTAGTCAGTTGGCCGACACCTAGGAGCACCTACACTTAAAATTTAAAAACTAAGTAGGGTTAGGAAGAAATAGTCTTCGAAAGTCATGTCAAAATTCTGTAGTTACAACATAATTCAATTTCGAACATAGTTCGGGTTGTACGGTTTGGTAAGGCAAGGCAAGGCAAGTGGGTCAGCTCGACTTGCTAGGTTGGGCTGAGGCTTAGTAGGGGTCTGCTATAGTGTTGGAAAGGTCTAGTGTGCATGGTTGATGTTGGGGATGGCTTGAAACACCGAGGGTGCCAATGATTTGATGTTGTCCATGAACATAAGGTACAGACTACCTTGTACTTGTGGAGATTCTTACTCATGCAAGGTCTGAACCACCTTAACGCACAGGAAGAGCACTGAGATAGGGTGAACGAGTCTAAAAGATGGGACTTGCAAAGGGTAGAGAGAGAGGCACGAGCTAAGCGGAGCTCGTTAGAGAAAAAGGCCTAAGGGCCAAGGGTTAAGTGAGAGAGATTAAGAGAGACGTTTCTTGAGGGAGTCAACTTCTACAAAAAGATTGTGAGAGGCAAACAACTATTTCATTTCTTGCTTAGACATCAAAGGAAAATACAAGAGTATTTATATAGGCCTCTAAGAGGCATTTACACCGCTTCATAATCTCAAGAAACATAAAAAAGATGAATCTAAAAAGAGTAAACACCTGAGAGCTAATTTTTCCAAAAAAGAGAAGCCTAAGCTAATTCAAGTAAAAGCCTAAAACTAGATGAACCAAAGATAGGCTAATTCTAAACTGGATAAAACCACTTTCTAACTTATGTAATACCTAAGGGCCTTCTTAACCACCATCACACAGTCATCTAAGCCACATTCAAGAAGGTTGAGAGCCCTAAAGGAGAGTCACAAATTTTGGATTGAGCCTGAGCGACTGAATCTTGGCTTGGGGGATCTGATCCACTTGGGTCAGCTTCATGAAATTGATTCTAATTGGGCAGCTTTGGATCTTGGAGCGGCTTGGTTGAGCTTTTTGGATAAGAGTCTGAATCTTGAGGAATTTAGATAAGGTTCCAAGATGAGAACGTATCACATATATAGTGAGTACTGTTTTTATTTTTTTTGTGAGGCCGAAGGAAAACCACCCCTTGCACCCACGGAGTTGAGATCCAGGTACCGTTTAAGTGCATCCTTTATGTGACAGCCAATCAATGACTGTATTCATTGGGCCCCAGAACAACAGACTGCAGACCCCACTAAAAATGCAGTCATGTGATTAGCTGTGTCATGTAAGGGATTAACTTAAGTCATATCCCTTTCTCAAGTCTCACTGACCAAGCCCACAAGGGCACGGCTCATCTGGTAGGGGTGACTTGTGAATGTCACCAAGTTGATGGGATGTAAACCCAAGGGTGACATCCCTTGCCACAAGGTCGAAGCTGGGTGTACTCCGGTGGGCAAGGAAGACCTTAAGAGTTTTACCAACAGGAGGCCAGCCAAGGTGCGGTCCGTGATGAAGGGTTTTTCCCTTTGATTAAAATAAAAAAAAAAGTCATACTAACCACACAAGGGCAAGCCTTTGGTGCGTAAAACCCTTGATGTCCCCTGGGCATGCCTAGACCCAGCTTTGACCCCACGGTTACGGATGCTTTCAGTGGGGTTCAAACCATAAGTGTCACATGTTAGGTGTCAAATCGCAGTCACCATATTATCCACCAAGGCGGAACTCTCATGGTCTTATGGTGGGCATTGTTGAATCCGAACATAATTTCAAGCCAATTCAAATCAAAACATGAGGTCCCCTCTAGTGGGACAAATATTGGTGATATTTTGAAAAAAAAAAATTGCCAACATTTTATTTCACCGTTTTAAATGATAAAATATCCAATATTTTCAAAGTACCCCAATTTTTATAGAAGGTAAATATCATAGATTTTATCATGATATTTACATTTTTTACCAGCTATTTTTCTTGAAAAAGGGACGCTTTTATTTTTTTATAATTTTCACTTTTATTTCATCTTGTAAGCATATTTTTATTTTTTTAGTTAATTTATTTTACCATTATTTCCCCCCACCCCCCCCCCCCCCCCCCAAAAAAAAAAAAAAAAAAAAACTAGAAATATGATAAGTTTCAATTTCTCATAGGGACTTTGCTGAGGTTTTGAGCGTTTGTCACTACGAGGTCTGCTAACTGGAGTGTCAAGTCATGAATCATCTTAATAAACATTAAAAAAAACATCGACTTTAATTTGTATATGCTACGGTAACTAGGAAATGCAATTGATCAAAATTATTTGTGGGTGGTGGGAATTTGACCTACACTTAAAAACCTCCTCAAAAGCTTTTTCCATTTTTAACATAAATTTGACCGTGACAGGTTTTCTAAGAGATGACAAACCGATCCGGTTCTCCAATAAAATGCAGGCCATGGACCCTGCAGCTTCCTTTCCTTGGCTGCATATTGGAGATGTAGATCAACAAGAGAAGTTTTTCCATTATATGTCGATGTGTCTCGAAACAGTCAAGGGGGATCGCATCCTATGCAACTCCTTTCCCGAGCTCGAGTCCCCGGCTCTCGAACTCTTGGAGAACACCATCCCAATTGGCCCCCTGCTCTCAGGCAACCAACTCGGGCACCAGCGATCTTCATTATGGACAGAGGACTGGAGTTGTCTCGACTGGCTCGATCGGCAACCGGCTCGCACGGTCATATATGTCTCATTTGGTAGTGTCGCCCTCTTGAACCAGCACCAAATTCATGAGCTAGCACATGGGCTCGAGCTCACCGGCAAGCCGTTCCTATGGGTTTCCAGGCCGGGCCTCATGGACCGATCAGTGGCAGCATACCCGGTCGGGTTCACGGATCGTGTGGCCGATAGCGGGCGGATTGTCGAGTGGGCCCCACAACAAGAAGTGCTCTCTCATCCTTCTGTAGCTTGCTTCTTGACTCACTGCGGTTGGAACTCAACGATGGAAGGCTTGAGCAATGGTGTCCCCTTGTTATGTTGGCCTTACTTTTCTGACCAACATTTAAATCAGAGTTACATAGTAGGGGTGTGGAATGTGGGATTGCAGTTGTCAAGATTCGAGGATGGAACAATTGGAAGAGAAGAAATCAAGAATAAGCTGGAGCAACTGTTAAATGATGAAGGAATAAGGAAGAGGGTCATGGAGTTGAAGGATAAGGCAAGGAAGAATGTGATGGACGGTGGTGAATCTTCAAAGAATTTAGATGATCTCCTTAATCACATCAAGAGTGAGCCATAGGAATGCGCTTATAAGTGGACCATATTTGAGGTGGACCATGGCAATAAAAGACTAGCACCGATTCTTGCCACAGTTGGTTGGATGCTGAAACATTTAAAAGCATTTCAGTCATATTTGTTTCTTTTTATGTCATTTTTAGATGCAAAGCCAAGCAGCAGGCTTGCTGTTTCTGTATTAAATTTTTCTGTTTTTTTTTTTTTCTTTTTGAAAGCAATAAAAGCTTCCTCTTTATTCAGTCAATGCAGTGATACTAATTAAAGGAAGTGACAAGCAGTCACCCGCGGTGAAACACAGAAAGATCGCAGAGAAACAAACAGAGAAAAGCAAAACCCAGAACAGAGTATAACCAGTGTCTAAAACAGAGCTAATTTGAGTTTTGTTGCCCACCAAGGCTTATAAAAAACACATGGGAAGACGTATTCTGTTCCCTACCAACACGCTAACTTTGTTGCAACAGATTAATAAGTATTGTGACCATATCTACGCCTGTCCAAAGCTCCATCTTGCTGTTCACTACTTAGGATCTAGAACTGACACATGATCCAGCAAAAACATGTAAAGCCTCCCCTGATAAATTTGGGTTTGCACACGCAAATTCATAAAAGGGAAGACATAGTTTAACGTGGTTCGGCTCGAGCCTGACTACATCCACGAATAACTCTCAACGATTTTTCCACAGAGGAGAGATTTATTTATTACCTCTGTTGGTTGGATACAATAGGAATGAGAAAACTCAAGGTTTCCCTATTGCAATACATCTTAACTGGTTTCCCAGTTTTACAGGAACTTCTTTCAATCACTGCTCTTTCTTGATTTGTAAGCATTAAGACGCTTGCAATGAGAGCCCTTGTGAAAACCAATCTTGAACTCTCTTGGATTCTCTAGAACCGTCCAGCCCCTAGGAGGAGTCCTCGACTTTCTTGGATTCTCTAGAACCGTCCAGCCCTTGGCAGGAGACCTTAGCCACCTTAAAGTTTCTCTTTCAGCACGCCCCCCCCCCCACCCACCCCCAAGCTCATCTGTCTGGAGGTGAGATTAAGCTTTGGTTCTTATGGCTTCAAAACGTCGAGTAGGCAGAGGTTTAGTTAGAATGTCTACAAGTTGTTCTTCTGACGCAATGAATCTGACATCAAGCTTCATTTTCTTGACTTTCCAGTACAAAGTGAAAATCTATTTCAATGTGCTTCATTCGAACATGAAAAACATGGTTAGCAGCCAGATAAGTAACCCCAAAATTATTGCACCATATAATTGGTGGTTCTTGCTGCCCAACGTGCAATTCTTGCAACAGATATCTCACCCAAATTAATTCAAAGACCGCACTAGCCAGAGCTTTATATTCTACTTCTGTACTTGATTTAGCAACTGTTTGTTGTTTTGACGAATTTCAAAAAATATAGATTTGATCCAGGAACACAAGATAATCACCAGTTAAACATCTATCACCTAAGCCTAGTCATCATCTTCAAATCCTGAGAGTTGACTAGACTTACTCTTTTGAATATGAAGCTCATACATCACTATTCTTTAAGATACGGAATGATTTTTTGACATGATTTCGTGAAAGTCATATATTGTAAAGCACCAACAACAATTCGATAATGAGCAACATTCCCAAATAATTTTCCTTCATATTTTGATAATGTTACCTTTACTGTTGCAGGTTTGGCCTTAAGCATATGGTTTCACTTCATCACATTTAAAATATACTTGCTCTAGGATAAGACTAAATCAACCTACATGAGGGAGAACTTCTATGCCCAGAAAATACCACAAAAAACCAAAGTCCTTGATGAAAAATTCTTGCCAAAACTTATTTATACCCTTCCGAATATGAATTTTCTGTCATAATGATATCATCCACAAGTAAAATTCTGTTCTTAAACCTTTTAATAAAAAGAGACATATTGACCTTTGATTCAACAAATTTCAGACAATTGAGATAGTTATGCAATCATTCAAACCAAGCTATGGGAGCTTGCTTTTGAAAGTGCAGTAGGATCAAGGCAACGAGCACTAGAGGGGGGGGGGGTGAATAGTGCTTTTAAAAATTGTCTGCGAAATTTTGACTGATTTTGCAATTCACAAAGCAAACACACAAAGAACACAATAATTTATCCTGGTTCGGTCTTTCCCGACCTACATCCAGTCCCCAAGCAAAACCCGCTTGAGATTTCCACTATCAACCTTGTGTAACTAAAAGATTATACAGACCAAATCTGGTCCCACTTCCAGTAACACACCTACTGAAAGCAAAGAACTCCTTTAAACCAAGGAGTCCTTCCTTTTACAGAAAAATGAAATAAGTAACAACTTAAAAACAACCTATGAGCCCTTCTTATGAATGCAAATGAGATGCAATTGGCTTTTGAGGTTGTTGAAATACTCTATTCACGAATTTACTATCTCTCAAAAGAATTTGAATGAAAAACTGAAGTGAAAAATATCACGTGAGTGAGAAAATGAATATGAGTGAAAAGCAAAAAGTAATTGATTCAAATTGATTGAATTGCAGTGCTTTTGAGTGTAAAATGCACTCATATTTATAGTTGAAAGTTTTCATACATTGAGGGTATGAAAGGGTGTCAAAACAGTCCATTTTGAATGATCAAAACGTTTGAAAAATGAAAAGACACGCCTTTTTAAAGTTTCAAAAAAAATGACAAAATTAGTCGACTGGAACAGTAGTTAGTCGACTAATAATTAGTTATTAGTAGACTGACAGTTATTGTCGGTCGACTGATCTGTTAATCGAGCCGTTTGAAAAACTGAAGTTTTGAAACTTAGTCGACTAGAGAAAAGTTAGTCGACTGATAATATCATCAGTAGACTGAAAAACCTTTCAGTCGACTGCTGCTAAAATTTTCTGAAAAAAAAACACAAGTTCTGTCCGGTCGACTGATAAAAGCATTAGTCGACTGCTGCTAAATTTCCAGAAAACACATGTTTTGTCCAGTCGACTGATAAAGTCAATAGTCGACTGCTGCTAAAATTTCCAGAAAACATATGTTTTGTCCAATCGACTGATAAAGTCAATAGTCGACTGCTGCTAAAATTTCCAGAAAACACATGTTCTGTCCAGTCGACTGATAAATTCATTAGTCGACTGCTGCTAAAATTTCCAGAAAACAGACATTCTGTTGGGTCGACTAATAAAACCTTCGGTCGACTAATTTGATAAAAAGATATTTTAGAAAATATGGCGCGAAAGGATTAGTCGGCTGGTGAGTCTATTGGTCGACTAATAAACACGAAAATTTAAGAAAAGAGTTTTCTAAAAAGATTTTCATGAAGGTTTCTTTTAGAAAAGTTTTTCTAATGACTTGTTAGGTGAAATGCAACCGAAATATGCACTCTAAGTAAGGCTCTTACAAGAATCTAAGACTTTTAATGAATTTAACATTTGCACACTAGTCTTCAAAGATTCTTCATCGAATTCTTCAATTCTTGTCATCTTTCTTCATTGCCTTAGCTGAAATGCAGTTGATTCACTTGTTCATCATCAAAACCTTGTACTTGAAGTATCATGTACGGCTTCATTGTCGTAACAATCTCTCCCTTTTTTATAATGACAAACTTAATCAAAGATGAAGCATTTAGATGCATAGATGAAGATTTTACTCCTCCTATCAATATGCTACACAACATTAAAAGTTAGTACATTCAAAGGACATATATCACATATTGATGGTTTGCATTTCCATCATTATTTCACGCATTTTTATAACTTTTTCATAAATGTAAATTTCAATGCTTTCATGTAATTTTCATGTCATAATGCAATATGCAATTTCTATCTTTTTCTTTTAATTTCTCATTTCTTCAAGGTCTATCTTTTTCTCCTGAAATTTTCATGCATTTGTCTACCAAATTCTATCTTTTTCTCCCCCTTTGTCATAATAAAAAAGAGTAAGGGCAGAAATAGCATAAGCAAAATGTAAATTCAAGTTCAAAATATTACAACCCATAAAGTATCAAAGTTCAGTAAAGACAGAAAACAAAGATCAGAAAAGTGAGTTGAGCAAATCCTTGATTGCAGTAATATCTTTCTGAATCGAAGAAAGTTGTTGAGTCACATCTTCACGAAAAGTGTGTTGATGCAGCTCCAAAGCTTCCAGTCGCTGCAAAACTTCATCATTATCTTGACTAGTAGAAAATTTCTTTCGTTTTGCTTGAGATGAAGGTGTCACAGAAGATGGTGAGGGTTCAAAAATTGATGGTTTAGTAGGATCAGATGGTTCAGTTTGATCAAAGTTTAAAAGAGGCAGATATTTAATTTTCATTCGTTTAAAAAAAGTTTGATCAAAGAACTCCTTTTGCTCAATATATTTTTCATTAGTTAAGGGAACTTTGAAATGTCTGAAAATACGAGTAAGAAGACATCCATAAGGAAGAAATGGTTTTTGTTTCCACAAATTAGTAAAATACAAGTTGGCCCAATTTACAGAAATATTTCCAAATAAGACATAAAGAGTCGTAGAAAGATCTGTGGAATAATAATCAAAAGAATCAGTTTTAGGTAGAACATTGTGGGCAAGGATTTGTCCAGCAATGCATGCACGAGTTTGAAGATTAGTATTTTTGAGAGGACAATGAGGTACACCGGGAAGAAGAATTTGTTCAAAAATTCTTTCATCATTAAGTTCAATAGTATTGAAAAGAGTGTCTGAAGGTGGAATTTCTAGGATTTGTCCAAGTAGTTTAGAATCAAACTCAATTTCAACATCACGAACAAGAGAGGAAAGAACTCCAGTTTCATGATCAATTTGTAAATTTATATAAAACAAGTGAATCAAAAAAGGATAATAAAGGGTGTCTGCACAGGCATCAAAAAGATGTGAAATACTTGGAAATAATTCTCTAATTTTGTAACAAGAAAACATGTGAAAGAGGACATTTCGACCTAGTAAAATAGGAAGTGCAGAAACCGATCCAAAAGTATCATATAAAAGAGGATTTCAGAGTAATCTGAGAGAAAATCCATATTTTGCTAGAGGTGTAGGAGGAGGAGAACCTTTTGTGGATGCAGTCTTTGAACGAGGCATGGTTGAAACAGATTCACCAAAAAAAAAATTCAGTTGCAGAGAATGATTGATCAACACAGTTGTTGAGAGGAACAGTTGAAGATGGTGTTGATGTCGGCTTCCAAATGACGTCTGACGGGAGGAAGATATCTGTCGTCGTGCAACAGAAACACTTTGTGCAAGTGAACGATGTGCCTTTAAATTCATTGGTAGTGGCCAAAATAATCAACAGTAACGACCCACTGAAGAGGGATGTTGATTCTCCACAGATTTTAGGCAAGAGGGAAGAGACGAGGAGGAGTCCGCGGTGGATGACGGCAGGTGAGAGGAGGCTGCCACAAGGGGATTCCGGCGAGGACTGAAGATGCACCAGTCACGACAAGAGGATTCCGGCAACTCCCTGTCACGACCAGAAGATTCCGGCGAGGAGAGGTTTGAATGACACTCCAAGGATTTTTTGGAAGAGAGAGAGGGTTTCGTTTAATAAAAACGAAAAGGTGCGTAAAAAAAATGAAACGGTGCCCTTTTAAAAAAAAATGGGTGTTGAAAAAAAATCCAAGGGGTATCGGGTCCCTTTAGTTGAAATTTAAAAAAATTTAGTCGGCTAAAATTTTATCGGTCGACTAATAAGGTGCGACTCATTCTAATTTTTTTTTTAAAGCATCAGTCGACTAGAAATTTATCGATCGACTAATATGGTGCGATTTTGAGATTTTGTTCAAAAAAACAGTATTTTATAAATCCAAAAACGAGCAAATGCCTAGTTCTCTCCTAATTCTCATAAAATCTTCATTTTTAAGTGGTTTAGTGAAGATATCGGCATGTTGTTCATTAGTGAAAATAAAATTTAACAAAATGTCTCCTTTTAACACATGATCTCTTAAGAAATGATGTCTAACTTCAATATGCTTAGTTCTTGAGTGCTGAACAGGATTTTTTGAAAGATTTATAGCACTAGTGTTATCACAATAAATAGTTGTTGTGGAGTAATTCAAACCAAAATCTTTTAAGGTCTGTTTCATCCATAGTACTTGTGAACACGCTAAACTAGCCGCTATATATTCTGCTTCAGTTGTTGAGAGTGACATTGAATTTTGCTTTTTACTAAACCAAGAGACTAAGAAATTTCCTAAGAAATGACAAGTTTCGCTCGTACTCTTGCGATCAGATTTACTTCCTGCAAAATATGCATCACTATATAAAACTAAATCAAAAGAAGATGATTTTGGGTAAAACAAACCAAAATCTGAAGTATCTTTCAAATAACGAAGAATTTGTTTTACTGCAGTTAAATGAGATTCCTTTGGATTAGCTTGAAATCTTGCACACATACAAACACTAAACATTATATCAGATCGACTAGCAGTTAAGTATAATAGAGATGCAATCATACCTCTGTAGAGCTTAGTATTTACATTTTTACCATTTTCATTTTTATCAAGAGAAGTAGTTGTGCTCATACGATTTCTTTTTTATTTTGATGAGTCCATCCCAAATCTCTTAAGAAGTTATTTTGTATACTTAGCCTAATTGATGAAGATTCCTTCTTCAGTTTGCTTTATTTGAAGTCCAAGAAAGTAGTTTAATTCACCCATCAAGCTCATTTCAAACTCTTCCAGCATAGCTTTAGCAAATTCTTTATAAAGAGAATCATTAGTAGAACCAAATATTATGTCATCAACATAAATTTGCACAATAAGAATATCTGAATTAAGATTTTTAATAAATAAAGTGGAGTCTACCCGACCAATGAAAAAACCAGATTGTTCTAGAAAATTTCGTAGTCTTTCATATCACGCTCTTGGTGCATGTTTAAGTCCATACAAAGCTCTTTTCAACTTGTAGACTTTTTCTGGATATTTCTCATTTTCAAAGCCTGGAGGTTGCTCTACATAAACTTCTTCACTGATGTGTCTATTTAAGAATGCACTCTTAACATCAATTTGATATAACTTAAATATCATGTAGCTAGCAAAAGCAAGCATCATTCAAATTGACTCCAATCGAGCCACCGGTGCATAGGTTTCATCAAAATCTATGCCTTCTTCTTGATTATAGCCTTGTGCTACTAGCCTTGCTTTGTTTCGAATGACTTCACCATTTTCGTCCAGCTTATTTCGGAAGACCCATCTTGTTCCAATTACTGGATGATCTTGTGGTCTATCAACTAGATCCCATACATCATTCCTAGTAAATTGGTTAAGTTCTTCAGACATGGCCAAAAGCCAAAATTCATCATCACAAGCCTCATTGATATTCTTTGGTTCTATTTTAGATATGAAAGCAATATTTGCAATATATTGCAATTGCATTCTAGTTTGGACACCACTCTTTAGTTCTCCAATAACTTGTTCATGTGTGTAAACACCCCAAATTTTCACTCACCTTCTTGATATATCCATCAATCATCACATTTCGGTTCTCCGGAACCAATGAAGGGCAAAATGGTCAATTCCAAGATTGAACCTTGCAGAAATTCCTAAATTTCATTCTCGAATCTCAAAATTTCTCTATTTGGACTCAGAATTAGCTTCAACTGCAAAATTTCAAAATCCTACTCTCGACAAGAAGCTAGAAGTTTCAAGCCCTAATTCAGAGGGGCATTTCAGGAAACATGTCTTTGCATAACATCGCATGAGCATTTCATATCATTTCACTGCGCAATATGTCATTTTGAGATCCAGAACTCCTGATTTTCAAAAATGTCAATCCAGATTCGAGTTTTAAACTTTTCAAAATTTGATTTCAAAACCCTGGGTCTTCAAAATTACCAATTCTTCCCATTTTACCCCCAAGGCTTCGAATTACAAAAGTTTTTATCAAGAAAACGACTTGGATAGTTTTGGACATTGATTTTCAAGATTTCGTCAGTTGAAAAGAGGGGGACACAATTTCAAAATCCATAAAACCTTATTTCAAACTTTTACAAAAAAAAAGGCTCCAAATTTCCCTACATCTTTCAAAATTTTGCCCCGAAGGACCAGTTTCTTCTAAGTTTTGAAATCAAGCCAAATTTTGCTTCATATTTTCCAAAACTAGCCTACTATTATGAAAATTCCAAAAATAGTTCACTTGGCTTTTATTTCAAATAAGTGACGTGGGACCCGCCTCGAGGTGGTGTCACACTCAAATTTTCAAATATTTCTCTTATTTTCAAAACAGTGCCTATCGGGAAGTGGCACCTATTTATAAAACTCTTTCATTTGATTTAACTTTTAATAAAATAGTTAGTGGACCCACGTAGGTGGCACCCCAAAACAAATTTTTTTTATATATTTCAAAAAAAATTCAAATTCAGTTGAGGTGGCACCACCTTAAAAAAAAAGAGAAAAAAAAAGAAAAAAACAAAAATTCGTTTTTTTTTTTCATTTTCTTTTTAGTTATTACTTTTCAGCCACCCCCCCCCCCCCACCCCCCAAAGGGCGCCATCGTGAAACTCTACCCGAGTTTTTCACTTTACCTAAGTTTTAGGTAAAGTGAACTCAGAATTTTCTTCAAAATGAGTCAACCGTCCCCCTCTCAAAACGACGAGTTCTCTTTTTCAAAAGATTTCAAAAAAATTTAAAAGTCTGTTTTAAGGGTTATCAAGGTCGGCTAAAGAGGAGGAAAAGGGAAGATTTGAAGGGCCGGCTATTAAAGAGAGGAGAGGGGGTCCAGCAAAACCCCCATCGACTCCTCTTTGATTCTTCTCTCAGAATCTCTCCCTCATCGGCTCTTTTTCCCCTTCCTTAGCAAAAGGCAAAGCCCATTTCGCGCCCTCCCATCAGCCAACAGGAGGCCGACTGCATCTTTTCCCCTTTTTTTTTTCTTTCGTTGGGATCCCCTTTCATTATTTTGCCTCTTTCCTTTCAGCAAAAAGGGAGACCCAAGGCTCCATCCCTTCCTCCTGGCATCACGATCGACCTTTTGCAGAGCCTTCAAAAGAAGAGATCTACTCGGCCCTGCTGAACCAAGGTACCACCTCTTTCATCTGTGGATAAAGCACATATCATGTTCACACCAGGTGCATCGCAGATCTATCAAATACAATGATACAGACTGCGTTTAGGTTCATTTCCACAGGTTAGGAATCGATTACACCTCGCAATGGTGTTGTCGATTCATGTGAGTAACTGTGTTTGATGACTGTTTTCCATTAGAAATTCCAGCACCCCTGTTTCAGCATCATAACGTTGAAGAGTAAAGTTTCATATGTCAAATTGTGCTTTTCCAGGTTCATGTCCAGATTTTCTCACCTTGCATACCACTGATTGCACTTTCGTTTAAGAGAATCATTCCATCAAAAGAAAAAGGCTTTTGGCAATAAAACAAATCTGATTTTCGCCATAAAGCTTGATTTGTCGTAACAAAGTCTAATTTTCTGCAATCAGATTCTTTTATCTAAAGCCTTTTCTTTGTTTTTGGTGTCTTCCCCTTTATCCTTTATGTTTTCAGATATACCTTCCTGTTTCGTAATGACATTGCTTGACTTCATTACATCTTATGGTTCCCAGCATCTCCATATGATTTTTTTTTTTACGCATATCATGGGTTAAACGAGGTCCTGAAGGACTCTTCGTAAAGTAAAAAATGCCTATAACCTGGGCATAACATCCCACACAATTTCCTTCTTTGCCACAGTCCGTTAACTCTGTTTTTAATAGTTTTAAATCTTGTTCCTTTTATATTTCATTTTCTGGTGATTTTTCACCATTGCCTTATCGTGTTTTATATCCTCTCATATTACTTTTAGCATATTGTGCACCCCACTGGTATGCTTTCTCAACAGCAGTTGTTCCTTTCTTTTTTTTTTTTTTTACTGCCTCCTGTAATGTTATTGTGTTATTAGCATGCTACATTGGTGCGTATCATTTGTTTTTTTTATAAGCATTACCTAATGTAGTGACAACCTCCTACACGCAATCCCACTTCTATAATGGACGGGCTGCCTGAATGTAGTTTTAGGTGGTATTGAATATCTGTGTATGAGTCTTAGTATATATTTTTTTTTGTTCCATCCCATGATGACAGACAACCCAGCAGGCGTGTGCTATCAGTGTTGGTACAATCTCTGTATCTAATTATCCCAGCATCTCTCTGCAAACTGGGAATCTACTGCATTCACGCCACTCAGTTTAAGTCCATCAATACCATTAATGGCATAAATGCCTTTGTACATTCAGTGCTAACAGTGTAGTTATTTCTGCATATCATATTGCTATTTTCCTTGCATAAATAATGTGTTCCCCTTTTGTAACCTAGGCTCAGCTTCATTATGATAATAGCCTACCTTACATTGTTGTTTAGCTTTTGTCTTATCGGCTATATGAGGGAAATCAGTTCTCCTTTCGCTAATTATGAAATTTTCAGGTAAGTCTTTGTCTTACCCTTACTGTGTTCATGAGGATATGTTACTGGAATACTGGAAACTAAGTTTAATGATAACAAAGTTAAAGACCCAGTTTGAGTTAATGAAGTTGAGATCTTACCAATATGTATGGGTGCCGTGCATTCAGTGTGCTGAAATCGGTCAGTGGTAGCAGCTCACTTGGGTCATACCTATCGGCAATCTATGTATTCCCCGGCAGCCAATGTTTTTTTTTACACACTATTAGTGTTTCATCACTTTTTACAGTTATAACTATTCTTGATAGTTATGCTTACTTGCTTTTTCAGCTTATACATGATCCTTGTGTTGTATATATATGTAACATCATCCCTATAGAGATTTTCTTTTTAGTTCGATTTGCATCCAAGATTATCATATTTGCACCTTTCAGCTTGTATGCTAGGACAGCTCGTCCCTTGGAACAATAACCTGTATCTCTTTCAACCCTTTTTATCATCTGTAACATTTTCATCCATAGCCTAGGTATATTCCCCGTTCCCATCAACTACCCACGCATTCCATAGTAATCCAACACCCCACATTAGCTGGCATTTCTCCTGTTTGCCGCGATTTCAACATTTCAATGCCTACAGGTCTCCTTGGCATATGCATATTGTCATTCTATCTAGATGTTATACACCACATTTGCATATATATATTTGTCTGTCTTCATGCATCTCCAAGAAAATGTACTCTCTTACATATTTTCAGTATCCCATCAGTTTGGCCTATGCGTGTACAGTTCCCATTTGGCTTAAGCATTACATATTGGCATTTTTCACAGGCATTACATTAAGTTGTGTATTGTAACCTACCCATAGTCGTAGGTGTTTTGTCATTAATATGAGATCTTCTCTATACATTGTATTACTTGTTTCAGTGCTCACTTATTCTTTTATACTACGCATTTTTTTTTTATTATTCATTTTGATTCATGTCAGAGATGTAATAATCAATTTGGAATAATATTTACTTTTATTGCTTAGATTAGGATGCATATCATGTAGTTTGATTTTGTAATATCCTGATCTTATGAATCATGCATTTTATTTCAAAATCACTGTGGATGAACACGAATGGCATGTGCACCAACTCTTAGAGAGTTGATGAACTCGGTGGATTCCATATTTACGGCTCTAGTCGGAATATGGACGAGATCCAGATCCATCATCTTTCTACTAGTCACACTGAGCCTACACTCTTAGGCTATCTCAAAATGCACATCATGTTTTCAAATTTTGCAAAACACTGTGAATTAAATCAAATAAACTCTGAACATAATCATGGCCACAATCAGAATATGTGAAGGAATTATTTTTACTTAATACACATTTTTCCAACAAATTTCTTAGAAAATCTTTTCAAAGTGCATTCATTCACTCATAGCATTTGCATCACGAAAGCATTGGTTTGCTCATGATTTTCTTAAGAAAATTTCATTCTCAAGAAATCGATTTCTCAAGAAACTCTGAGAGTTTTTCAAAATCGGTTTTCCCAAGTCGCGTTTTTCCACAGTTTTCCATGGAAAAGGTTATTTTCTCAAGCTTTTCAAAAGAAGTCTCACCTTTCTAAAATTCAAAATCGATTTCCAAGTGTTTCAAGGTTAAGATTCTCAGGACTTCGGTTTCCCGAGTTTCAATTCTCCTTCTCCAAAGAATTTTCCAATAAATCTCAACCATTTTCCCAAAGAAAACTTTCAAAACTTGAAGTTTTCTGATAAACATTTTCCCTTCAAATGTTTATCCTTTTCCTAAGAATTACTCTTATTTTCCCAGGATTTTCAACCATTAATGATTTCCTCAAAACTTCATAAATTTTCTCGAGATTTCAAATCCTTTTCATCTGAGCTTTCTGAGAGATTGACCTCCACCTTTTTCCTGAGAAATATTTTTCAACTCCAAATATTTTCTTAGCATACATCATGTTTTTCCAAACTTGCAATTTACAAAACCTCATAGCACACGTCTGAATTCTCTGTGCATTTAGGATAGAACACAATTTCGAGGATTCCACTAAATCAAGCACACATTTTGGTCCTTGGTTTGATTACCCCTGTTAAAGGCAGCAGGAACGGTTGAACCTCGTACCGACAGGTCGAGCCCCATCCCATGGATTTTCTCGCTATTTTCAAAATGGAGGCGAGTATTTCAAAACAATTTTTAAAATTCGGTCAAGTTTGAATCACGAAAGCATTTTCCTCTCTCTTTCGCAAGGAAGGGAAGATGGGAAAAATTTTGCGACGATAATAGGTTTGGCGACCGTGATGGAACATGTCCTTGTCTGACTAAAATTGTGCTTGACTTAGTTCAATTATTGAAATTATGTTCACAAAATGTCAGCTCTTTACTTTTGATATCATGTGAACCTAGGAGCCTAGATTCTGACCTAGCTGACATTGACTGCATATAGCTTAGGCATGGTTTGGAAGGACCAGATTGAGGAGAAATTTTCATGCTCACATAGGCTTAGGTCTAAATACAACTCTCCTCAATTTAGGATCTGGATGCAAACAATGTATGCTTCTTCAAAGATATTTAAAAGTCTATTTCTTTAGGTTTAGAGTCATCTATTTCTTGCATGTGATCATTTTTTCAAACCTCAATTACCTATCATTACCCGGTCTTCACGTTGCTGGGCTCTCTTCCAGAACCCTAGTTCGGGATAGAGCCTCACAACTGGGCCACTTATTTGGGTTAACACCCCCTACCACGTACCGCGGGCCACAGTCCGAAGTATATCGGTAGGCGCTCAAGGATGTTGGAAAACCTCACCTTAGAACCGGAGTTGAAATTATATGCCACGTACCTCGGATTTCGGTTCGGGTATATCGGCATAACTGGATTGGACAAAGATGATTTGAACCTAGAGTTAGGATTAGGGTCTTGACGTCTTCTTTTAAATCGTTGTAATTTTGAAAAGATTTTTATATGAAAAACATGTGAAAACCAGACATCAAATAATAAAAACCGGTTCTCACTAGTGGATGAGACCGGGTCGAACTCAGGGAACGGGAATATTTTGTATTCAAGCACACAATTCTAAACTATTCTTTATTGCTGAATTATTGAAATGTAAAATGTTCTAAGAAAAGTAAAAACAACTAGCTATTACAACAAATGAATACCCTTCGCAGAGGGCGTAAAGTGCACTATTTACAAACCCAAAATCAAATTCCTAATTCTAAACTGAAAAGTAAAAATCTTCTATCTTTGTACTTCGTGTCACGTAGTCTCTTCTGCTCCAATCTCGTGCAATCCTGCACAAGTCAAAAGGACACAAGCAGTACAAGAGATCGAAATAGAAATTGTACTAAACAACTTATTTAAATGCTAAAAAAAATATTATGACTAAGCACTTTTATGAACTAAATTTAAAATCAAAACTAACTAACAACTAACTCAATTAACTAACAAGACATTAAACTAACTATGAAAACAAAACAAGAAATCAATGAAGGAAACATGAATTAACTATGATAAAAGAACAAGAATTTGAAAACAACATTAATTCCAAGAATTAAAGAAAACAGGAATTTTAATGCATAAAAAAAAACTAACTGTAATGTAAAAACATGAATTTAAAGAATGAAACAAACAGAAAATTAGAATGAAAACAAGTGGAAAATTCAGTATTACAAAAACAGAAAATGACTTGAAATAAGAAAATCAGGAAATATGAAACTAGAAATGAAAAAAAAATGAAAAAACAGAGATTGAGCTAAAAACAAAACTAGAAAATGACAAGTAAAGATAAAAATTTATAAGCAAACAAATCCAAAGCAAATGCATACACAAAATTAAATGTCAAACAAACAAATGAACACAGAACAAAAAATCAATTAAGTGAAAAAGAGTAAACATGAACACTATTAGGAAAAACAACAAATACATCAACTAGACAAAAACACAAACTCAACGAAAACAGGAATTATGGAACATGGTTAATCCAGAAATTTAAAAACTGCAAAAACAAGAAATAGAAATGAAAATGGAAATCAAAACACACAATTACTAAATTAAAACAATACTGAAAATCAAATTAACGGAAGGATTGAAAAAGTAATCAGCATCCGATCTATCGATTTTTTTTTTTCGTTTTTATATATTTTTTTTTCTGTTTTTTTTTCTTTGTTTTACAGAAATAGCAACCAGAATATGATCTGAAGAAGAATTGAAGAAGAAGAAGATCAATCAGAAGAAGAAGAAAAAGAAGAGGAATTGGAAAAGAAGAAGAATCGGAGGAAGAAGAAGAAATTCTGAAGATGAAAGAAAACGAAGAAGCTGCAGAAGAAGAAGAAGATGCAGAGGATGAAGAAGAAGAACTAAAAAAAAATCGGAAGAATAAGAAGAAGTAGATGAATCAGATGAAGAAGAGGAGGAAGAAGAAGAATAAGAGGATGAAGAACACTCAGCACTCACCGTGAACCTGATGGGTTAGGAAAGAAGTTGGCCTCCACCGTCAACGCCGTCGCCGTTGAAGAAGCACCTCCACCGGAAACAGGGAAGAAGAGAGATCAAGGGAGAAGGGGAAGAAGGAGGTAAGAAAACAAGGTGGAGGGAAAAGAGGGGTTAGAGGAGAGGGCTCTGGCGCAAAAGATGAAGACCCTTATTTTTTCTGTTTTGGGGGTTTTAAAAACAAGCAAACCGGTTTTGAACCGGTTTGCTGTTTGTTTTAACAAAATCCAAACCGGTTCCACCGGATTATTTTCTTTATTTTGAAATGCAAACCGGTTAAACCGGTTTGTGATATATTTTTTTCATTTTTTTCAAGAAATCAAACCGTGTAAAACGGTTTGTTATTTTATATTTTTTTTTCAGTTTTTTAAAATTCAAAAACTATGTAATCCTAGTTTATTCTAAAGTTTTCGAAAATTAAAATCAAAACTTATCAAGAAACTAAAAAAACTATTCTAACTATTTATTTCTATTTAAAAAAAAATTTCTTTTCTAAAAAAAAACAAACATTTAAAATGATTTTATTAACAATATAAAACTATTTTCTCTATTCTTTTTTTTTATTTTATTTTTACTTGAAAACTAAAACTAAACTACTATGACTATAACAAAAACTAAAATATGCATAAAAATGTAAAATAAAACTATTTTTCATGCATTTTCTATTTTTAAATCATTTTAGCACATTTACTCGAGAACTAACATAAAATTGAGTATTTGAAACATTTTCTCATGAAATCATGCATATTTTTATATGAAATATCCCTAAAATATATGCATGATCAAATACCCCCATGCTTATGTTTTGCTAGTTCTCGAGCAAACCAGAAAAATGCAAGAAATCAAACTATCACCTAACTCACTTTCGTAGGAATCACTGTTGCATTTAGCTCATGCAACAAGCCCTTTCAACCCCTGGGTTACCCCAGTGGACGAGTAAGGTCTCGTGAGGGTTTGCAGTGATGCTACCCACAAACATCTCTGTCATGTATGCATAATATTACACATCCTCACAATCAGTAGGTAATTAAAGACTTTGTTTTCACAAATATTTCCTATTATTTCAAAATTGAAATATAATTAGAGTCTTTTATGCACTACCACAGAAAAAGAATTTCTTTCACTTTTCTAAATATCACAATTATTTATGTTTTATTCTTAGAAAATCCAATAAAAATATATTATTATTTACTTATCCTCACTCATATGTTTTCTGCACAGGTTTTCTCAATCACACTTCTAAGCATTGAACTTTTCTCTCTTTTTCAGCTCTTTTCTCTCTTTTTTTCTTTTCACGCTTTTTCTTTTTGCGCACTTATTTTTCTCATATAGCTTGCGTGTGGTCTGCTTTTATGCCTTGTGCAATGTTAATATCTTTTATACTTTTTCAATACATACCAAAAGATATCAACTAAGACATAAAAGTGACTTCCTTCATTCACCTTTATAACATGAGAGTCAAATATTTCAACTTTTATCTGTTCTCAGTTACTTAGGTTCACGAAGTTTTCCACTCTCCTTTTCGAAAATGGAATTAAAAGTTTCAACTTACATCTAAGTTCCATCTACTAAGGATTGTGGAATTATCCAAACAACCTAACACGTGCTATATTTTTTCTTTTGAGCTCATTTGTTTACACTTTTGTTCATTTGCTTAGTTTTTCAAAAATAGCACTGTGCATATTCATATTTATGATTCAAAATAAATTCTAACATGTATCTATCATTATTTCCTCGAAATCCGCATAAACAACCATAATTTTTAGATCTATGTCAGAAAAATTTTTCGTGGGGCTTAAAAATCCTCTAAAAACATCAGATTTGAAATAACATTCATATAAGTTCAAACTCTTTCTTTAAAAATCTACTTTTCATGAGAGATATGTAAACATGTGCAAGAACGTAAACAGAAATATCAAGGTGTGCAAACTACACCCTCCCCCATGCTTGAATGACACTGTCCCAGTGGCACTCCCCCATGCTTGAATGAAACTAAGTGAATGCACATGAGAGAATTAAATGAGGGAAAGAGTAGAATGAATTAAAAATACACGTTCTATGAATGTAATGAATGTAATGTATACATGACAAAACATGAAACTCATAGAAAAGATAGAAAACGAAAAATAAAACCAAATGAAATCTACAAATCCTAACAAAAAATGTAAAACTGTACAGAATATGGGTTGCCTCCCATAAAGCGCTAAGTTTCACGTCCCCAGCCAGACGGATCTCTGGAAAAATCCTTCATCGTCCATGAGATCAATGGACATGAAGTCAGAGTCAATAGGGCTCTCTATGAAAAATAGTGTCATCAGTGACACTGCGCACTATGTTCCCGTCCTGTCTACCTCTAAATGGCTCAAAGTGCTCGATCCAACTTAACTCACCTATCTGATTTTCACGTAATTCTAGATGATCTTCATCTAATGATTCCTTATCCTCCTCATTAGGTGAATTACTCAATAACCAAGCATATTCTGCTTCTACGAGGTCTTGAATGACATCAACCTCGAAAGAAGCCTCCTCAACAGCAGGGCCCATAGCAGCACGAAAAATGTTTAGCCGTATTTTCCTATTTCCGAATGACACATCCATCGCACCAGTGCGGAAATTGATGCATGCATTGGCGATAGCTAGGAAGGGGCGACCGAGAATAATAGGAGTCTGCTGTGGACTATCAACTCCCTCCATATCTAATATCATGAAGTCTACAGGGAAATAACAATCCTCCACCTTGACTAAAACATCTTCAAGTATCCCTCTTAGGACCTTGATAGATCTATCTGCGAGCTGAAGAGTCATAGGTGTAGGTTTCATCTCTTTCAATCCAAATTGATCATAAAAGAAACCCGGCAATATGTTAACACTTGCCCCAAGGTCGAGCAACGCACGCCCAACAGTGATGTTTCCTATGACGCAAGAGATGATAGGAGTCCCTGGGTCCTTGAGCTTAGGTGGGGTTTGATGTTGCAATACTGCGCTCACCTGCCCAGTTAAATAAATCTTTTTCTGCACATGGGACATCGACTTCCTTTTCAGCGTACAAAGTTCTTTGAGGAACTTTGCATATGCAGGGACCTATTGAATAGCATCTAGTAAGGGGAGGTTTATCTGAACGTGCTTGAATATCTCAAGCATCTCTTGCATGTTCACTCCGGACTTACCTAATGCTCTCGGCCTTTCTAACGCCTCAGAAAAGGGGGCTTTGGGAATATAGGATGGTGAAGGCTCAGATGTAAGAACCTTCTCGCTTTCCTGAGGTAAAATATTAGGGACAGACTGCTTCTCGCTTATCTTCTCTCTTTCTTCTGCAGCCTCCCTCGCTTGGTACTGCTTCCCACTCCTAAGGGTTACTACTTGAGCTTGCTCTTTATGTGCATCAGCCATATGCAAGCTACGCATGGGTTCCTTTCCCTTAGGGTTGACAATAGGCTGGCTAGGGAATGTTCCCTCACTTCGCCTGCTAAGTGCTTCGGCAAGCTGCCCCATTTGAGTCTCTAATTTTGCAATAGACTGGGTATGTGAGCTCAAAGCTTGCAAAATCTTATCCTCAAAAGATTGACTATGTAAAGGCTCATGAGACTGGGGTTGAGTATAAACAGGTTGGAATGGGGGATAACTGGATCTTTGAAATCCAGGCACATAACCGCCTTGACTTGGTTGACTCTGGGAAGGGTTGGGTGGGTGGATCTGTGAGTTGCACCATGAGAAATTGGGATGATTTCGCCAGCCCAGGTTATAAGTGTTGGAAAATGGATTAGGTACGGGCCTAGCGAAGTTTTGAGCCATCTGAGCTTGCTCTGGGACAAACTCAGGATATTGTGGCGCAACTGGGCACTCGAAGACATGGTGTGCAGGACTCGCACACAACGCGCACACCTGCATGGCAGGGGAGGGACCCAACAAAAACTGATCTAATTTCTGGGACAGTTGGTCTACCTTGTTGCTCAACTCAAGGTTCATCCCTAACTCGAAAATACCTGCCTTCTTAATATTATCTTAAGCAGGTGCATCCCTATCGAACCGTGAGGCTGTTGCATGGTGCATCGAATTCTCACTCAATGTCTCAAAAAGCGACCATGCTTCATCCTCACTTTTGAGCATAAATGTGCCCCCACACGCGGCATCCACCATTTGACGGTTCTTTTCAGTAAGACCGTCATAGAAATATTGCACCAGTTGCCAGCGAGGCACCTGGTGGTGGGGACACTTGCGGAGTAGATCTTTCAATCTCTCCCATGACTCATGAAACTGTTCTCCTTCAATTTGGGAAAAACTGGTTATCGCTTTACGAAACTGGTTCGTTTTACCAATTGGGAAATATTTCTTTAAAAATTCTCTTTGCATATGTTCCCAAGTGGTAATTCAAACAGTATCTAATGATTTTAACCAACTCTTCGCTTTGTCCTTCAGAGAGAAGGGGAAGAGGGTCAACCTCATCGCGTCATCTCCAAAGTTGTTGATTCGCACTGTCGAGCAAATCTCTAAAAATTCATCGAGATGACGATATGGGTCTTCATTGCTAAGGCCATAAAACGAGGGTAACATTTGGATCACACTGGCCTTTATCTCAAAATGGTTTGCTCCTACATCAGGTCTTGTGATGCAGGAGGCGGGAGTGTAAGTGTTGGGCATGAAATACTCCCTCAGAGGACGAGTAATCTGCTGATTCTCAGCCATGGTTGCAGATCTCTGGGCTCTCCTAATAAACTCGGGGTCTTCAATCGGCTCTACCAGCTCAGGGTCAAGTGAGCGTCGCCCTTGCATACACCTCGTAGTAGACCGGTGTAGCACACGTCCTAACTTTGGGTTTTCTACCTAACTAACGCACTAAGCGGCCAAACCACGCAAACCACAAAGCGAGTAAACTAAAAACAACAAAAACTACACAAACACCACGCAGTTATACATAACAGAGATTATGCATAAGAAATATAAAATCTATGTGCACGGTACCAATCGTACACAGTCACCTCTAAGGGGATCCTATTAGGTGGGTTGTGCAGAAAAGTAAGCTCGTCTCTAAGATATGCAATACGTGGTTCTAAACCTAAATGCACAAAAACACTAGGCAATAAAGTGAATACTAATATTACGCCGTTCCCCGGCAACGGCGCCAAAAATTTGATGTCTTCTTTTAAATCGTTGTAATTTTGAAAAGATTTTTATATGAAAAACATGTGAAAACCAGACATCAAATAATAAAAACCGGTTCTCACTAGTGGATGAGACCGGGTCGAACTCAGGGAAAGGGAATATTTTGTATTCAAGCACACAATTCTAAACTATTCTTTATTGCTGAATTATTGAAATGTAAAATGTTCTAAGAAAAGTAAAAACAACTAGCTATTACAACAAATGAATACCCTTCGCAGAGGGCGTAAAGTGCAATATTTACAAACCCAAAATCAAATTCCTAATTCTAAACTGAAAAGTAAAAATCTTCTATCTTTGTACTTCGTGTCACGTAGTCTCTTCTGCTCCAATCTCGTGCAATCCTGCACAAGTCAAAAGGACACGAGCAGTACAAGAGATCGAAATAGAAATTGTACTAAACAACTTATTTAAATGCTAAAAAAAATATTATGACTAAGCACTTTTATGAACTAAATTTAAAATCAAAACTAACTAACAACTAACTCAATTAACTAACAAGACATTAAACTAACTATGAAAACAAAACAAGAAATCAATGAAGGAAACATGAATTAACTATGATAAAAGAACAAGAATTTGAAAACAACATTAATTCCAAGAATTAAAGAAAACAGGAATTTTAATGCATAAAAAAAACTAACTGTAATGTAAAAACATGAATTTAAAGAATGAAACAAACAGAAAATTAGAATGAAAACAAGTGGAAAATTCAGTATTACAAAAACAGAAAATGACTTGAAATAAGAAAATCAGGAAATATGAAACTAGAAATGAAAAAAAAATGAAAAAACAGAGATTGAGCTAAAAACAAAACTAGAAAATAACAAGTAAAGATAAAAATTTATAAGCAAACAAATCCAAAGCAAATGCATACACAAAATTAAATGTCAAACAAACAAATGAACACAGAACAAAAAATCAATTAAGTGAAAAAGAGTAAACATGAACACTA
Organism: Nuphar pumila; assembly: GCF_984573655.1. NCBI lineage: Eukaryota > Viridiplantae > Streptophyta > Magnoliopsida > Nymphaeales > Nymphaeaceae > Nuphar > Nuphar pumila. Next base: position 58,434,962 of record NC_143253.1, on the reverse strand, counting down.
TTAGGAAAAACAACAAATACATCAACTAGACAAAAACACAAACTCAACGAAAACAGAAATTATGGAACATGGTTAATCCAGAAATTTAAAAACTGCAAAAACAAGAAATAGAAATGAAAATGGAAATCAAAACACACAATTACTAAATTAAAACAATACTGAAAATCAAATTAACGGAAGGATTGAAAAAGTAATCAGCATCCGATCTATCGATTTTTTTTTTTCGTTTTTATATATTTTTTTTTCTGTTTTTTTTCTTTGTTTTACAGAAATAGCAACCAGAATATGATCTGAAGAAGAATTGAAGAAGAAGAAGATCAATCAGAAGAAGAAGAAAAAGAAGAGGAATTGGAAAAGAAGAAGAATCGGAGGAAGAAGAAGAAATTCTGAAGATGAAAGAAAACGAAGAAGCTGCAGAAGAAGAAGAAGATGCAGAGGATGAAGAAGAAGAACTAAAAAAAAATCGGAAGAATAAGAAGAAGTAGATGAATCAGATGAAGAAGAGGAGGAAGAAGAAGAATAAGAGGATGAAGAACACTCAGCACTCACCGTGAACCTGATGGGTTAGGAAAGAAGTTGGCCTCCACCGTCAACGCCGTCGCCGTTGAAGAAGCACCTCCACCGGAAACAGGGAAGAAGAGAGATCAAGGGAGAAGGGGAAGAAGGAGGTAAGAAAACAAGGTGGAGGGAAAAGAGGGGTTAGAGGAGAGGGCTCTGGCGCAAAAGATGAAGACCCTTATTTTTTCTGTTTTGGGGGTTTTAAAAACAAGCAAACCGGTTTTGAACCGGTTTGCTGTTTGTTTTAACAAAATCCAAACCGGTTCCACCGGATTATTTTCTTTATTTTGAAATGCAAACCGGTTAAACCGGTTTGTGATATATTTTTTTCATTTTTTTCAAGAAATCAAACCGTGTAAAACGGTTTGTTATTTTATATTTTTTTTTTCAGTTTTTTAAAATTCAAAAACTATGTAATCCTAGTTTATTCTAAAGTTTTCGAAAATTAAAATCAAAACTTATCAAGAAACTAAAAAAACTATTCTAACTATTTATTTCTATTTAAAAAAAAAATTCTTTTCTAAAAAAAAACAAACATTTAAAATGATTTTATTAACAATATAAAACTATTTTCTCTATTCTTTATTTTTTATTTTATTTTTACTTGAAAACTAAAACTAAACTACTATGACTATAACAAAAACTAAAATATGTATAAAAATGTAAAATAAAACTATTTTTCATGCATTTTCTATTTTTAAATCATTTTAGCACATTTACTCGAGAACTAACATAAAATTGAGTATTTGAAACATTTTCTCATGAAATCATGCATATTTTTATATAAAATATCCCTAAAATATATGCATGATCAGGTCCTACAACTGTTTTCAAAATAATGCATCTAGAGTCACCTTTTAGAGAGTGCTGAATGTGCATGAATGTTTGTGCAGGATATGATTGTTTGTATCCTACCTTTATTTCTTTCATATTTTTACCAAAACTATTTTCAAATACCCATATTCTCATCCTTTTCCTTTATTTTCTCAAACCCTGGATGATTTTCTTAAATATCCCTTTTCTTTCAAAACTCCAGGAGATTTTTTATTCTCCCTTTCTACTGGATCTCAAATTCTCAGTTGCATTTTATATATTGCCTACAAAATTTTTTAAAATTTCCCACATTTTCCTAAGTCTCATTTTTGTGTCTTTCTTTGTTTTCAGTTCAATGGCATCTAGTCAAGTCGATCCTATCTTTCCTGAAGGTCACATCTCCTACAAGGTGCGACAAGGTCGTTCTGAACATCGAGCCCTTAGCACCAGAACTTTCATTACCCGATGGTACTATTCTTGGCTCAAAAGCTTTTCCAAAATGTTCCCGGACCATTTGAGCGAGTGCGGATTAGAATTGACATCAGCGGTCGAAAAGCAGACACTGAATGGCAACCTAATCCACGCAATGGCAGAGCGATGGAATCCTCGGATGTGTACCTTCTCGTTTTCGTGGGGAGAAATGACCGTTTTAATGGATGAATTTTCAGAAATCATGGAATTACCAAAACCAGCCGGTCAACCAGGAGATCCATTAGAGCATCAATTTCTGATCAATGTCAAGGGTTTGGACCCCCGAGACTCCTTAGCTTGTATGACAGGCCGCCGATCTTGGCCCCTGATCCAGTTGAACGGAAATGAATATGTCAACCTGCTCGAATTTTACCGCCAGTATGGGACCTTCGTTGAAGTTAGTTCGCTATCAAGGACAGTCAGAGAAAGGATGCAGAATGCAATGGTTCTATGCACTGTAGGATTATCTCTCTTCCCAGACGAACAAAACTATATGGATATCAGAATAATCCAGCTTATGCGAAGATGGGGAAGTCGACAAACCAACCGTCTCTCCATAGCCATGGCAGCGCTTGCTTTCCTATATCGTGGTCTGACTCGTTTCTCACTTGGAGAGTCCATTCTCATTGAAGGTTGCACCTACGCACTTCAATCCTGGTTCTTCCAGCATGTTCCGGCCCGAGCAAGCTCTTTTAGATATAATGGTCAAGAACTTTTTCCAGTGGCACAGTACCGGTCCTTGATCGATAGCATTCAAGACGATGACGTAGTCTGGGACTATTTCGATCAACAATTGTCCCCTCCCAGATATACATATGCTTATGGCAAGCAGTTCAAATTGTTGGGACCATTCTTCTGTACTTACTACCAACCGGAGCGGTGTGTTTAGCAGTTCTCCCAGAGGCAGCAGTATATTGAAGCCAGACTACTATCAGGAGCTATGACAGAATTCGATCTCACTTCCGCGCAATGGTCTGGGGCATATCATTCTGCCCGCTATAGCTGGGATTCTTTTGTTTCTCTTAAAATCTTTCCTGGTCCTAGAGTGTCTGCCGACTATCATGAATGGTGGCAAATTGTTTGTCCTCCACCTCTTTGTCAAGATCAATAAAAGTTCAATTTTCTCATTCTAATAAAATTCTCTCTCTTTCTATTGTGGTTTGACAACCTCGCCTAGGTAACAAGGCATATTTTCGTTGTTTATTTCTCTTGCAAAAAGAATGACAACACAATTGTCGTGATTCCCGCGATGACTCAGTCCCTAGTAATGGGATATCTTTTTCAAATTGTCTACCATATTTCTTCCAAAAGCCAATTCCTTCAGAATCTAATTAGGTCTTTGCCCTGCAGAGAGCATCTATAACATTTGATGGTTCAGACAAGATCAGGCAAAAGAACAACGACATCACAATACTCGTAGGCCTTAGAAGAAGAGATGGGCTCCCCGCGATCCTTGAGGAGTCAAGAGCAGCAACAAGAAGATGATGGCATAGACCCACAAATGTATGCCATGTTACGAAAAATGATGAATAAGATGATAAATAAACAGCCTGGGACCAACTTAGAATGAAATCCATTCAGAGAAAAGTTCCACGGGCACAGAGATAAGAAGGCTCCAAAGAAGCAAGTTCAGCCTGAAGAGATCTCAGACGGATCAGACTCAACCGAAAACACCGATGAAGAGTATGAAGTGCCTCTGGCATTTCAGAAACGGGGCCAAGAATAAAGGAAAAGCCGCAAATTAAAAAGTCAGGACGCAGAAAAGTCCCTGCAAGCACAGTTCAGAGAAATGGTTCGAGTTGTTAAGGATCTCCAAGCCCGCGACAAGGGCAAGAAAGTCTTCACCAGCGAGGACTTCTATGACGGCTTAGAAGGGGATGATGATCTGGAGAACCTTCCCCGAAAATTCATCAAGTTCGACGGTTCTGGCGACCCGAAAGCTCATCTCGCCACTTTCTTTGCTGAGTGCTCGAGGTTCAAGAGGGACAACCGAGCACTATTTACATGTTTCCCTCGCAGCTTGGAAGGAGTTGCAACTAAGTGGTATGCTGAGCATATCAACCCCATCGAGCTCAAAGAGTTCGATAAAGTTGTAAATCTGTTTATTGAACGCTTCTTGTTCAACACACAGGCGCTTCCTACACTAAGTCATCTCTGCAATCTAAGGCAAAACGAGAATGAGAAAGCACGGGACTTTATTCACAGATGGAGGTCAGCCTGCAACAAAATGAGAGATTCTATTTCAGAAAGGCATGCCCTATCATTGATCCTCAACAATTTCTCGCAACCATTAAGAGGATTAATCTCTACTGCACCATCCCGTACCTTTATTGAGCTGACCGAGAGAGCCAAATGGCTCAAGCTGAGTGTGGAGAATGGAGTCTACGAAGGCTTCACTTTTTTTAAAAACAACCCTCAAGGTGAACAGAAGAAGAAAGCTCACTTCACCTATTCTGCAAACAACAACAACAACAATAACCAAAATCAGTATAAGGGGCAGAAGAAACATTACTGCTACGGCGCAGACAGTTCAAACAACAAAGATTAGAAAGGAAAGCACGCTCCTCAATACAGCAAGCCTCCTCAGCAGGATCAAGGGCCGAAACTGCGTGAGAAGACCAAACATGAAGGTTGGAGCTATGACCGAAAGTTTACACCTTTAGACCAATCACTTGAAGATGTGCTCGAGTATATGCTGTCAAAAGAGATGGTCAAGTTGCCAAGACTGGTTGATCCCCCTGTGCCCATGGGAAAATGGAAAGATCAGTTTTGCACGTTCCACAGGACAGTGGGACACAACACTGAGAACTGCTTCATTCTCAAAAACATTGTGCAAGATCTTATTGATAAAAATCTTTTAGTGGAAGGAGAAGAAGAAGAAAAAATAGATAATCTAAAGCAGTCCTTTCCTTTACACACCACGGCAGTAGTGTCTGCACAGCCATTCCTGCCTCACAAACACATCAAGCCATGTTCTGCACAAGATCTCCGAGTTCAGCACCAGGTTTCAGTACTACGATAAGCAGCACCAACCACCAAGAAGGTGGATATAATTTCAGCTTTCGATAAGCTAAAAGTATCAGCGGAGCCAGCCGAAATATTTCCTACAGCATCCAGTAAAATTCCAGAGTTCCCAAAACATTTTCTCAAATCCATCCCAAAAAGGGGAGAAACTTCAAGTCAAAAGCCATAGACCGCTTTGTCCAATGTTTCAATTTTGGACTTAGCCAAGAATTCCCGCAAGCATCAGCAAGTACTAGATGATTTGCTCAGAAAAATCAAAGTTAAGCCTAGTACCACACCCGAAGATATGGCACAAATTGTGAACTCCGCCATGACCAATGCGCCGATCACCTTCTCAGATGAGGACCTTCTGAAACCTCTTTCCTTTCATAATAATGCTTTGTACATCGTTGTTCGAGTGAGAGGAATGACAATACCCCATGTGCTGGTCGATGGAGGCAGTAGCCTAAATATTTATCCTGAAATGACAGCAAAAACATTAGGGATTAAGGACAAAGAATACATTCAGGATCCCATAACTATCTACGGGTTTGACAATCATGGTCAAACAGCTAAGGGCAAGATATTTCTGGAAGTGTTCATCAACTATTCAGTGCATTCAGTGCTTTTTCATGTGGTCAATGTACCACCCACCTACAATCTGCTGCTCGGAAGGACGTGGATTCATAATGCTAATGCAATGCCTTCCACTCTGCATCAATGTGTAAAATGGTCAAAAGGTGGAATGATTACAACAGTGCTGGGAGAAGACCCAGAAGAAAGGCTCCCGCAGCCCATGATCCCTCGACCATCATTCACGGCAGATATCCCCAACATGAGGGAGAGTGAAGAAATCAGTCTCGAAGAAAATCAGGAAATACTCCAGACATCCTCAGAATTATCTCTGCACACTGTAGCCATGACCCGATGGAGTGGTCCTCAATTCTTTAAGGTTGGAGACCGGATCAACTACAACACTATCAAAGATCATCCATTCTTCCCACAGTTCATGAAAGCAAGAAAGGGATTTGATTTACTTCTGAAACATGGTTATCAACCCTTCAAGAGACTGGGCAAAAATGAAGATGGTCGGGTCGAGCCAATGATCCAGAAGCATCGTCCCCACAGAGCAGGACTAGGGTTCTCCGGCGGAAGCTCACCAAAGAAGACTGTTTTTGTCAAAGGGGCACATTGAAGACCATTTGTTATTTTCTTTCTATTCTTTCCAAAATAAATGTCTCATTTTATCAATGTCTTTGATCAATTCAAAATCAGTAAAATTTCAACATTCTTTGTCTATCTGGATGCCATATGTCTCCTTTCCGTCTATCTCCTCATTTTATGATTTTAATGCCATTTTATGCATAGTTCTCTTTAAATGATTGCTTGTCTTACGATGGAAATTTTATCTGAACCAAATTTCTTATCCAAAATTTCAAAATGACTTCTTGGACAATCAAGAAGCTCGTTCTCAATCCCAAGACTTTTCAGAAGTCGGCAGCAATTCACAGAGTCAAAGCAAGCACTGAAGATGGCAAGATTGCAAAGCGGTCTGATGATTGTGCAGAATATGATCAGTCTCTTCAGGAATTACCAGAGTTCACCGCAGTTCAGAAGCAGGACGAACCATCTCCTCTAGTACAAGATCTGACTGAAGATGTCAATATCGGTTCAGAGGACAATCCCAAGGTTCTCAAGATTGGTACCAGTCTAAGTCCGGAAGAGAAAAAAAGGCTTACAAATTTTCTCAAGCAACATGAAGAAGTGTTCACATGGACATATGAAGATATGCCGGGCTTAGACCCCAAATTGGTCGAACACCGTCTCGTTTTAAAGCCAGATGCTAGGCCAGTCAAGCAAAAGCTGAGAAAAATGGATCCCAGAATAGAACAACAGGTCAAAGAAGGACTTGAAGATTTGCTCAAAGCAGGATTCATTCAGACTATTGATTACCCAGATTGGTTAGCCAATATTGTCGTTGTTTTAAAGAAGAGCGGCAAAGTAAGGATTTGCATAGACTTCAGAGACCACAATAAAGTGACTCCGAAGGATGATTATCCACTTCCAAGCATCGATCTTCTAGTCGACAGCACAACAGGACATGCTACGTTCTCTTTTATGGATGGATATTCCGGCTATAATCAGATTAAGTTGGCCGCCCGTGACCAATCCAAGACTTCCTTCACCACGCCTTGGGGCACCTTCTGCTATACAATTATGTCTTTCGGGCTCAAAAATGCTGGAGCAATATATCAACGGGCCATGGCCGTTATCTTTCACGATCAGATGCGCAAAATCATGGATGCGTATGTTGATGATATCCTCGTGAAATCTAAAGAGGAAGAAGATCACCTCGAAGCTCTTGACCAAGTTTTCAAGCGACTCATACTTTATAAGCTAAGGCTTAACCCGCAAAAGTGTGTTTTTGGAGTCGAATCAGGCAAACTGTTGGATTTTCTGGTCAGTAAAAAAGGAATCGAGGTTGACCCAGCTAAAGCAAAGGCTATCATTGATATGCTGCCCCCGAAAAATCTCAAAAAACTGCGTAGCCTTCAAGGACGCATGCAGTCAATTCGGCGATTTATTTCCAACTTGGCAATGAGATGTGAACCTTTCAATCACTTACTCAAAAAAGGAGTGAAGTTCGAATGGGGACCAGAATGTCAGCAATCATTCGATCGCATCAAGAAATATCTCCTCAATCCTCCAATCTTGAATCCGCCAGAATTGGGAAAACCTCTTTTGTTATACATCTCAGTCAATCAAGTCGCATGCGGCGGATTCTTGGCTTAGTATAAAGAAGGCAGCTTGATAGAGCACGTCATTTATTATGTGAGTAAGACTTTCATAAACTATGAAAATAAATACTCCCAAATAGAGAAGACCTGCCTAGCTCTAGTATGGATGTGTCAGAAGCTAAGACACTAATTACTGGCATCTGAAGTCAAAATTCTGTCTAAACTCAATCCCCTCAAGTACATCCTAGAGCAACCTTTTCTCAGCGGACGAGTCACCAAATGGCAAGTCTTATTGATGCAATATGACTTAGAATATGTCTCGCAGCAATCAATAAAAGGATAAGCAATTGCAGATCAATTGGCAGATTTTCCTCTGGCAGAAGAAGTAAAAGCCGAAGATGACTTCCCTGATGAACAAATATGCAATATCCAACAATATCCAATCTGGAATTTATTTTTCGACGGTTCCAAGAACATGACTGGAATAGGCATCAGAATTTTATTAATCACTCTTGAGAAAGAGATGATTCCATTTTCTCTCAAGTTAGATTTTCAATGCACCCATAATATAGCTGAGTACGAAGCCCTAATTCAAGGTATAAAGATTCTACTAGACTTCAATGTCAAGAGAGTGCATTCTTACGATGACTCATTACTCGTTGTCAATCAAGTCCGAGCCGAATGGCAAGTCAAAGATCAGAAGCTATTTCATTATCAGAAAATCGTTTCGGCTCTTGTCAGCAAGTTTGATGAATTTTAGCTCTTCCATATCAAGAGAGACTTTAATCAAGTGGCTGATAGTCTAGCCAGTTTAGGCTCCATTATGACATTAAAAAATGGAGAATCTTGTCGCTCCTTCGAAATTGGCAGACTTGACCAACCTGCTTTCCTTCCAACAGAACAAGTAAACCAGGCTGAGCAAAAGAAGAAGCCTTGGTATTACAATATCAAAACTTTCATAGAAACTAGTGAATTTCCTCCAGAACTCTCAAAGAAAGAACAACGAGCAATCCAGCATATGTCTACTCGATATTTCATTCTAGCCAATGTCCTCTATCATCGTGGATTTAGTTCAGAATATTCCAGATGTTTAGATGAAGACAAAGCCAAAGAAGTCATGCGAGAAGCACACGAAGGCATTTGTGGCGGCCACGTCGGCTACCAAACCCTGGTCAAGCAGATCATCAGAGCAGGTTATTACTGGAAGACTATGCAACAAGACTGTTATCATTATGTGAAGAAGTGTGTGCAATGTCAGATACACGCACCTTCTATTCATGCTCCGGCAACTTATTTGCAATCTGTTGTTTCTCCATGGCCATTCTCTATGTGGGCCTTCGATGTCGAAGGTCCCATCACTCCTTCTGCTTCAAATGGCCACAAATACTTCCTTGCCGCAACAGAATATTTCACCAAATGGGTAGAAGCTATCATTCTGCGCACAGTAGAGGGAAGACACGTGGTCTCTTTTATTCACAAGAGCATCCTTTGCCGATTCGGCATCCCGCATGACATTGTGTCAGATAATGACAGTCATTTTAAGAATGAAAAGATGAAGACACTCTGCTCAAAGTTCAAGATCTATCATAATTTTTCTACTCCCTACTATCCTCAAGGGAATGGTCAGGCAGAGGCCATCAACAAGATTCTAATTCGTATCTTGGAGCGAACTGTAGAAATAGGCCATAACTGGCATGAGAAGATCCACGATGCACTATGGGCCTACCAGACCACCATTCGTACACCAATGAATGCTACTCCATCAGAACTGGTCTATGGAACAGAAGTAGTATTGCCGCTACATGTTCGAAAGCCCGCTTTGAAATTTGCCTTACTTCTACAATTACCTCTTGATCAATACCAGCAGCAGTGACTGGTACAGCTAGACTTGCTCGATGAGAGAAGGCTAAAAGCAGCAGAGCATGCCCAATCCTATCGCTAGAGAGTAGCCAGGCAGTACGCGAAGTCTGTTATCGAAAGAAGATTCAAAGTCAATGATTTAGTACTTCGATCCACAACCTATCTCAAGCATCATCGTGGCGGTAAATGGTCGCCAAATTGGGAAGGTCCATATGTCGTCAAAGAAGCATTACCCCGCAACTCATATCGGCTCATCAATGCCGATGGGGTAGAATTACCAGATCCCATTAATGCTCGACACTTGAAAAAGTTTTATACTTGAAGCCTCTATTCTTCCTTTGTAATCTTCCTATTTTCTTTAAATAATGATCAAACTTTCTTTCCCAGTTACACTGGGGCATTTTTAAAAAATTTCTTCTGTATGTAGGAAGGATAAGCAAATCTCTCATTTCACACACTTGTGCATTCATGTGCATCACTTTGCATTCATTTGCATTCAACTGCATTAATAACAACCTGGTCAGTATTGGGATTTCAACAAACAGTCCCATCACAATTCCTAATGATTTAAAACTGAAAGATAATCACCAGTACTGAACCAAAACCTAGCGCTCAAACTGGTACATTTTCAAAATCCAACTTTTAAGTTGGTCTTTGAAAACCGAGTTCCGACTCGGGTTTTTATTCAAATTATCTTCCTTTGAAAAACTGAGTTTCGACTCAGGTTTTCCTTCAAATCATTTTTTTTCTTTTGAAGATCTAAGTTTCGACTCAGGTTTTCCTTCAAATCATTTTTTTTCTTTTGAAGATCTGAGTTTCGACTCAGGTTTTCCTTTAAATTATTTTTTCTTTTGAAGAACCAAGTTCCAACTCGGGTTTTCCCTTAAATCATTTTTCTTTGTTGATCCGAGTTCTGACTCGTGATCTCTTTACCTTATTTGAGCTCTGATTCGAGCTCTTCTTTTTCTTTTGAAGAACTGAGTTCCGACTCGGGTTCTCCCTTAAATCATTTTCCTTTGTTGATCCGAGTTCCGACTCAAGATCTCTCTATCTTATTCAAGCTCAGATTCGAGCTCTTCATTCTCCTTTGTTGATCCGAGTTCCGACTCGAGATCTCTCTATCTTTATTTTCTTTTGTTGATCCGAGTTCCGACTCAAGATCTCTCTATCTTATTCAAGCTCATATTCGAGCTCTTCATTTTCTTTTGTTGATCCGAGTTCCGACTCGAGATCTCTTTATTTACTCGAGCCTTGACTCGAGCTCCCCATTTTTCTTTTTTTGATCTGGGTTCTGACTCAAGATCTCTTTATTTATTCGAGCCCTGACTCGAGCTCTTTATTTTATTTTGTTGATGCGGGTTCCGACTCGGGATCTCTTTATTTATTCAAACTCTAATTCGAGCACTTCTTTTTCTTTTATTGATCCGGGTTCCGACTCGAGATCTCTTTATTTATTCGAGCTCAATCCTAACTCATCATCCTTTGTTGATTCGGGTTCTGACTCGTGATCTCTCTACTTCATTCGAGTTCTGACTCGAGCCATTTATTCTCCCATGTTGATCCAAGTCACTTTGATCTTCAAGGTCAGTCAATTTCCCAAATTTGACATTTTGCCCATCAATTTCCAAATTAAATCATTGGATCAGTCAATTCTCAATTTTGACCTCCGGGTCACCCAATTTCTGAATTCTCAATGTCAATTGTCAATTTCCAATTTTGCGACCTTCGGGTCACTCAATTTCCAATTTTTGACCTTCGGGTCACTCCATTCTTAATTTCGACCTTTGGATCATACAATTCTCAATTTCAACCTTCGGGTCACGCAATTTTGACCTTTCGGTCAACCAATTCTCAATTTCGACCTTCGGGTCACACAATTTCGACCTTTCAGTCAATCAATTCTCAATTTCGACCGTCAGGTCATTCAATTATCCAATTTTGACCTCCGGGTCATCCAATTTCCAAACAATCAATTTTCCAATTTCCAATTTTGACCTTTGGGTCAATCAATCTCAATATCCAATTTCAATCATTTTCTCTTGCGAGATACCCTTTTTAGGGAGAGTTCGAGGGAGCTCGTTCTTTTCGTATGCTATCCTATTCATTCACTTAGCCCCTTTTCAGGGAGAGTCTGAAGGGACTCGCGTCTTTGTGAATCGTTTGCAAAACAATTTCCAATTTCACACAAGGAACCCTTTCATAGGGAGAGGCTCGACGGAGACTCGCTTTTCTTGTGACCCCCCAATTTCATACTAGGCCATTTTCGTCATGAAGGACCCTCTTTACACGGAGAATGTGATGGACTTGTTCCTTTCATGACCCAATTTTCAGACCTCACTATTATCAGCCCCCTTTCATAAGAGAAGCCTAATATTAGGGAGCTTTGACAAAAGCTCAATTTCTCTTCGAAAGTTCGTTTTGCAAACACCTCCTTTTCAGGGAAGAGAGAAGTATTTTCCATTTCCCATTCAGGTAAGGGCTAAGCCTGAGTCTCTCTTTTTGGGGAAAAATAGAGGAGAATTTTTGTCACGGATGTATTGGGACGGACCTCAAACGCTCTTTTTCACCCAAGATTTCAAGAAAACTTCGTCAATTTGTCAAATCAAATCATTTGTTGATTTCAGAATCTTTATTGCACAAATCTCTACCTCAGTTTACTTTCAACATTACTTCAAAAAGAATGAAGCTTTTGCGAAAAGAGATTCAAAATTCAAATTCTTTCCATTGGCCAACCAAAAGGATGAAGGATAAATCCTCGATATGGCCAGAAAAGAAGATTCAATGTTATTGCAAAGCCATAAATGATTGATATTGATCACAGTTATGACACATCTTTAAAGATTTATCTTGTAAAGACAAGGCAGTAGAAATATCCTGAGCGCTAGGAAAAGAGAGCGTTTACCTAAACCCTGTCTTCTCAAAATCACCCAAGCTGCAATTAAATATCCGCAAAAGGGATCTCTCAATTGTCGTCAAGATGAAGGCAAACTAAGCGAGTAGACCTTCGGGGCCAAAGAAGATTTGAAACAACTCCAAGATGACGGAGTTTGTGACGGATCCTTCCAGGGAAAGTCCAAAGCACTGTCGAGATGAAGGCAGATGCGATGAACCTCCCGACAATCCCTAAAAGATATTTAATTTCAGTTATCATCCAAAGATCTCCCATCTAATGAGCCAATATCATCAACATGACCCCTGAGGCAAAGAAGGATTGAAACATCTCCAAATTGAAGGAATTTGTGATGTACCCTTCCCAAAAGAGAGCAAGAGAGAAAACAGAAAGAGAGAAAAAGTCAGAACATCTCCAAAATGAAGGAGAATGTAGCCAAAACCCAAGAGAGCCAAAAAAGTGCGGAAAGATTGTCATGAGAGAAGCTCCCAGGATATCAAAACTGCCAAACCTATCAAGAATCCTCTTTAATTTTGTGCAATTCCATTATCAATATCCTTTCGTCAATTGCTTTCATAATATCAAATTCTCTTTCCTATTCATATCAAGGAAATTGATAGCCTCCTTGAAGAAGGTCAATCGCAAGCAATTTGGATGCAAAGTCTTGATTTTACGAAGTGAATCTCATTTGGAGGTAATGCTTTAGGTAGAAAAGGAGGAATATTTTGCAACAATGCGTATCCTCTTCAAATATTTTGAATCAACAACAAAATTTTCAACATTGGATGATATTTTCTAGCTATCCTAACGTGAAGTGAGAGCTTGATGTCCGTCTTTGATACATTCTAACACCAATTTTTAAACCCCTCTTAAGGACTTGATTCCTTCCCTTCTTTGAGAGTGTGAGCTCTCAGATTCGCACACTTCCCTGTGTCCCCACTGTCCAACCATAGACAGTCCCATTTCAGTTTGACGTCAAACCACCAATCATTTTATCGCAAAAGGCAATTTCAAAAGCTATTTAGTCTCAGCAATGAGATGCCCAAAATCAACCCCCTTTTCAAGCTTTAGGGACCCCATTTTCCTTCCTTTTGCAAAACCCCTATCGGATTTATTATGCAAAATCCGAAGGCTCCATCATAGTCTCTTCCTTCGAGGATTCCATCATACTATTCCACTTTCCGCCCAATCAGGATAAGGGTACAAACCTGAGCCTCATTCAAAGAGGTATTCCATTTTCCGCCCAATAAGGATAAGGGTACAAACCTGAGCCTCATTCAAAGAGGTATTCCATTTTCCGCCCGATCAGGATAAGGGCATAAACCTGAGCCTCATTCAAAGAGGTATTTCATTTTCTGCCCAATCAGGTCAAGGGGTCAAGCCTGAGCTTCATTCCATACGAAGCATTTTCTGTCCCATCCAGGTTAAGGGCAAAAACCATAACTTCACTCTCATAAAACAAATCTATTCCTCTTTATTCTCCATTTCATATCTACCATCTTTCTCGAGCTAATTTCTACATACCCAGTCAGATCCTTCTAACTGGGGCATTTTTTTTATATATAGCCCAAATTTGGTGTGTTTTTCTTTGCCACTAAGCTCGGCCACAAGCCGGCTTAGTAGCAAAGAAGAGCATATGTAAACACCCCAAATTTTCACTCACGTTCTTGATATATCCATCAATCATCACATTTCGGTTCTCCGGAACCAATGAAGGGCAAAATGGTCATTTTCAAGATTGAACCTTGCAGAAATTCCTAAATTCCATTCTCGAATCTCAAAATTTCTCTATTTGGACTCAGAAATAGCTTCAAACTGCAAAATTTCAAAATCCTACTCTCAACAAGAAGCTAGAACTTCCAAGCCCTAATTTAGAGGGGCATTTCAGGAAACATGTCTTTGCATAGCATCGCATGAGCATTTCATATCATTTCACTGTGCAACATATCATTTTGAGATCCAGAACTCCTGATTTTCAAAAACGTCATTCCATATTCGAGTTTTAAACTTTTCAAAATTTGATTTCAAAACCCTGAGTCTTCAAAATTACCAATTCTTCCCATTTTACCCCGAGGGCTTCGAATTACAAAAGTTTTTCTCAAGAAAACGATCTGGATAGTTTTGGACATTGATTTTCAAGATTTTGTCAGTTGAAAAGAGGGGGACACAATTTCAAAATCCATAAGACCTTATTTCAAACTTTTACAAAAAAAAAGGCTTAGAATTTCCCTACATCTTTCAAAATTTTGCCCCGAAGGACCAATTTTTTCTATGTTTTGAAATCAAGCCAAATTTTGCTTCGTGTTTTCCAAAACTAGGCTACTATTATGAAAATTCCAAAAATAGTTCACTTGGCTTTTATTTCAAATAAGTGACGTGGGACCTGCCTCGAGGTGGTGTCACACTCAAATTTTCAAATATTTCTCTTATTTTCAAAATAGTGCCTATCCGGAAGTGGCACCGATTTATAAAACTCTTTCATTTGCTTTAACTTTTAATAAAATAGTTAGTGGACCCACGTAGGTGGCACCCCACTAAGACTCGTTACCAAGAAAAACATTTTTTTTTATATATTTAAAAAAAAATTCAAATTCAGTTGAGGTGGCACCACCTTAAAAAAAAGAGAGAAAAAAACAAAAATTTGTTTTTTTTCATTTTCTTTTTAGTTATTACTTTTCAGCCCCCCCCAAAGGGCGCCATCGTGAAACTCTACCCGAGTTTTTGACTTTACCTAAGTTTTAGGTAAAGTGAACTCAGAATTTTCTTCAAAATGAGCCAATCGTCCCCCTCTCAAAACAGTGAGTTCTCTTTTTCAAAAGATTTCAAAAAATTTTAAAAGTCTGTTTTAAGGGTTATCAAGGTCGGCTAAAGAGGAGGAAAAAGGGGGATTTGAAGGGCCGGCTATTAAAGAGAGGAGAGGGGGTCCAGCAAAACCCCCATCGACTCCTCTTTGATTCTTCTCTCAGAATCTCTGCCTCATCGGCTCTTTTCCCCGTTCCTTAGAAAAAGGCAAAGCCCATTTTGAGCCCTCCCATCAGCTAGCAGGACGCCGACTGCATCTTTCCCCCTTTTTTTTTCTTTCATTGGGATCCCCTTTCATTATTTTGCCTCTTTCCTTCCAGCAAAAAGGGAGACCCAAGGCTCTAGCCCTTCCTCCTGGCAGCACGATCGACCTTCTGCAGAGCCTTCAAAAGAAGAGATCTACTCGGCTCTGCTGAACCAAGGTACCGCCCCTTTCATCTATGGATAAAGCACGTATCATGTTCACACCAGGTGCATAGCAGATCTATCAAATACAATGATACAGGCTGCATTTAGGTTCATTTCTGCAGGTTAGGAATCGATTACACCTCGCAATGGTGTTGTCGATTCGTGTGAGTAACTGTGTTTGATG
Organism: Nuphar pumila; assembly: GCF_984573655.1. Classification (NCBI taxonomy): domain Eukaryota; kingdom Viridiplantae; phylum Streptophyta; class Magnoliopsida; order Nymphaeales; family Nymphaeaceae; genus Nuphar; species Nuphar pumila. Next base: position 58,419,235 of record NC_143253.1, on the reverse strand, counting down.
ATTGTTTTCCATTAGAAATTCCAGCACCCCTGTTTGAGCATCATAACGTTGAAGAGTAAAGTTTCATATGTCAAATTGTGCTTTTCCAGGTTCATGTCCAGATTTTCTCACCTTGCATACCACTGATTGCACTTTCGTTTAAGAGAATCATTCCATCAAAAGAAAAAGGCTTTTGGCAATAAAACAAATCTGATTTTCGCCATAAAGCTTGATTTGCCGTAACAAAGTCTAATTTTCTGCAATCAGATTCTTTTATCTAAAGCCTTTTCTTTGTTTTTGGTGTCTTCCCCTTTATCCTTTCTGTTTTCAGATATACCTTCCTGTTTCGTAATGACATTGCTTGACTTCATTACATCTTATGGTTCCCAGCATCTCCATATGATTTTTTTTTTTACACAGCATATCATGGGTTAAACGAGGTCCCGAAGGACTCTTCGTAAAGTAAAAAATGCCTATAACCTGGGCATAACATCCCACACAATTTCCTTCTTTGCTACATTCCGTTAACTCTGTTTTTAATAGTTTTAAATCTTGTTCCTTTTATATTTCATTTTCTAGTGATTTTTCACCATTGCCTTATCGTGTTTTATATCCTCTCATATTACTTTTAGCATATTGTGCACCCCACTGGTATGCTTTCTCAACAACGGTTGTTCCTTTCTTTCTTTCTTTTTTTTACTGCCTCCTGTAATGTTTGTGTTATTAGCATGCTACATTGGTGCGTATCATTTATTTATTTTTATAAGCATTACCTAATGTAGTGACAGCCTCCTACAAGCACTCCCACTTCTATAATGGACGGGCTGCCTGAATGTAGTTTTAGGTGGTATTGAATATCTGTGTATGAGTCTTAGTATCCATTTTTTTTTGTTCCATCTCATGATGACAGACAACCCAGCAGGCGTGTGCTATCAGTGTTGGTACAATCTCTGTATCTACCTATCCCAGCATCTCTCTGCAAACTGAGAATCTACTGTATTCACGCCACTCAGTTTAAGTCCATCAATACCATTAATGGCATAAATGCTTTTGTACATTCAGTGCTAACAATGTAGTTATTTCTGCATATCATATTGCTATTTTCCTTGCATAAATAATGTGTTCCCCTTTTGTAACCTAGGCTCAGCTTTATTATGATAATAGCCTACCTTACATTGTTGTTTAGCTTTTGTCTTATCGGCTATATGAGGGAAATCAGTTCTCCTTTCGCTAATTATGAAATTTTCAGGTAAGTCTTTGTCTTACCCTTACTGTGTTCATGAGGATATGTTACTGGAATACTGGAAACTAAGTTTAATGATAACAAAGCTAAAGACCCAGTTTGAGTTAATGAAGTTGAGATCTTACCAATATGTATGGGTGTCATGCATTCAGTGTGCTGAAATCGGTCAGTGGTAGCAGCTCACTTGGGTCATACCTATCGGCAATCTATGTATTCCCTGGCAGCCAATGTTTTTTTTACACACTATTAGTGTTTCATCACTTTTTGTAGTTATAACTATTCTTGATAGTTATGCTTACTTGCTTTTTCAGCTTATACATGATCCTTGTGTTGTATATATATGTAACATCATCCCTATAGAGATTTTCTTTTTAGTTAGATTTGCATCCAAGATTATCATATTTGCACCTTTCAGCTTGTATGCTAGGACAGCTCATCCCTTGGTACAATAACCTATATCTCTTTCAACCCTTTTTATCATCTGTAACATTTTCATCCATAGCCTAGGTATATTCCCCGTTCCCATCAACTACCCACGCATTCCATAGTAATCCAACACCCCACATTAGCTGGCATTTCTCCTGTTTGCCATGATTTCAACATTTCAATGCCTACAGGTCTCCTTGGCATATGCATATTGTCATTCTATCTAGATGTTATACACCACATTTGCATATATATATTTGTCTGTCTTCATGCATCTCCAGAAAAATGTACTCTCTTACATATTTTCAGTATCCCATCAGTTTGGCCTATGCGTGTACAGTTCCCATTTGGCTTAAGCATTACATATAGGCATTTTTCACAGGCATTACATTAAGTTGTGTATTATAACCTACCCATAGTCGTAGGTGTTTTGTCATTAATATGAGATCTTCTCTATACATTGTATTACTTGTTTCAGTGCTCACTTGCAGGGAAAATCTTGAGAATGCTGATTCTTTTATACTACGCATTTTTTTTTATTATTCATTATGATTCATGTCAGAGATGTAATAATCAATTTGGAATAATATTTACTTTTATTGCTTAGATTAGGATGCATATCATGTAGTTTGATTTTGTAATATCCTGATCTTATGAATCATGCATTTTATTTCAAAATCACTGTGGATGAACACGAATGGCACGTGCACCAACTCTTAGAGAGTTGATGAACTCGGTGGATTCCATATTTATGGCCCTAGTCGGAATATAGACGAGACCCATATCCATCATCTTTCTACTAGTCACACTGAGCCTACACTCTTAGGCTATCTCAAAATGCACATCATGTTTTCAAATTTTGCAAAACACTGTGAATTAAATCAAATAAACTCTGAACATATTCATGGCCACAGTCAGAATATGTGAAGGATTTATTTTGACTTAATACACATTTTTCCAACAAATTTCTTAGAAAATCTTTTCAAAGTGCATTCATTCACTTATAGCATTTGCATCATGAAAGCATTTGTTTGCTCATGATTTTCTTAAGAAAATTTCATTCTCAAGAAATCGATTTCTCAAGAAACTCTAAGAGTTTTTCAAAATCGGTTTTCCCAAGTCGCATTTTTCCACAGTTTTCCATGGAAAAGGTTATTTTCTCAAGCTTTTCAAAAGAAGTCTCACCTTTATAAAATTCAAAATCGATTTCCAAGTGTTTCAAGGTTAAGTATCTCAGGACTTCAGTTTCTCGAGTTTCAATTCTTCTTCTCCAAAGAGTTTTCCGATAAATCTCGACCATTTTCTCAAAGAAAGCTTTCAAAACTTGAAGTTTTCTGATAAACATTTTCCCTTCAAATGTTTACCCTTTTCCTAAGAATTACTCTTGTTTTCCCAGGATTTTCAACCATTCATGATTTCCTCAAAACTTCATAAATTTTCTTGATATTTCAAATCCTTTTCATCTGAGCTTCCTGAGAGATTGACCTCCACCTTTTTCCTGAGAAATGCTTTTCAACTCCAAATATTTTCTTAGCATACATCATGTTTTTCTAAACTTGCAATTTATAAAACCTCATAGCACACGCCTGAATTCTCTGTGCATTTAGGATAGATCACAATTTTGAGGATTCCACTAAGTCAAGCACACATTTTGGTCCTTGGTTCGATTACCCCTGTTAAAAGCGGCAGGAACGGTCGAACCTCGTACCAACAGGTCGAGCCCCATCTGTGATCATCGCAAAATTTTTCCTCTTTCGTTGTTTCTCTCTCTTCCTTCTCTTTTCCTTTTCCAGCCTCTATTTTCCTCCTTTTTGAAGGGAGAAAAATAAAAGAAAGAAAAGGAAAGAGAGAAGAGAAAAGAGAGAGAGAAGAGGAACTCCTTTGCGCGGTCTCACTTGACCTTAATTTGAAAACATTTAGAAATTTAACTCGCCTCCGTTTTTTAAAATGTTGCGGGAAAATGGAGAGACGGGATTCGCTCGTCGGTACGAGGTTTGACCGTTCCTGGCGCCTTTACCAGGGGTAATCGAACCAAGGATCGAATCTATGCCTTTTGCTTTGCCAAAATATAATCTAAGAATTTATCCTAAAAAGATCTAAATGCACAAAGAATCATGCTTGTGTAATGCAATAATGTATGCTCTTTTTGAAAGATATTTTGAAAATCTCCAAGTTATTCTGAGATGAACTTGATAAGGGAATGAAGAAATATTTGAATTTAACTTAGAACTTGAGATAAATCAGAGAAGTTCTAAGTTTTCAGAGTTGGGAAATAAATATTGATTTTGAAGAGAAAGATTTGAAGGTTTGAAATGAAAGAAAATGGAATTTCAAAGTCAGAAATGGATTTTGAATTTAATCCTGGATTTAGGAGAAGAAGATGAAATTTGAAAGTGTAATCTTAAGATTTGAAATCAGGACAAGCTTGAGAGATCCAAATGATATAGAAAGTAGAAAAGGGATTCAGACGAGATATGAAAATGGAATTGGATTTGAAATCTAGAATTTAGGAATGGAATTGGATCTTAAAAAAAAAAAATTGAAATCTGAGATCCGATGTAAATTTGGATTCTGGATCCTAAGATGGATTTGGATCTGAAATCTAAGATCCAAAGTGAAATTGAAGTCTGGATCCTAAAGAGGAATTGGATCTGAAGTCTAAGATCCGAAATGAAATTGGAGTCTGGATCCTAAAGAGGAATTGGATCTGAAGTCTGAGATCCAATATGAGTGTTGAATCCTGAATCCTAAAATGGATTTTGAGTTAAATTCAGGAGATGAATCAAGAACTTCCAAGTTTAATTTAAACTTGAAAAATGAGTTTTTAGAAATTGAATCTTGAATATACGGATGAATTTCAAAGTTGAATTGGATTTTAAATTTAAGATAGAATTTGGAATTTGAAACACAAGATGATTCTGAAGTTTCAAAGTCAAATGGGACTTTGAAATTGAATTCTTGAATCCTTTTGAGAAATAGAATTGAATTTGAATTTATAAATAGGATTTGATCTGAGAAAGGAAAGAATTACTTGGATTTTATGAAAAAAAAATTTAGAAATATGATGCAAATCTATCTAAATGATGAATGAATTTAAATTTTTGATTTTGAATTTTTGAAAAGCTATTCCATTCTTTAAATGAATTAAAATAAGATTGAAGATATAATACATCCTTGACTATAGTCATTGAATGCATTATATAATAATCTATATTTAAGTTCAGGTGAAGAATGAAACACATTTGGTGCTTTTATAGAATTTAAAATGAAATTAACTCTCAATATACCCTGACTATGGCCATTGGTATATATTTTGAGTTAATTTTAAGTTAAATTCTGATAAAAGAAAAGAAAAATAATATATGATGAATTTTGAAAATGGATCCAGTGTGGATCCAGTGTTATTTCGTAAAAGATAAAAAATCCTAAGTTTTGTCCACACCCTGACTATGGCCATTGATGTGGATCATCAACTTAGGATTAATTACCTCTTACGAGAATGGTGCACGTGCCATTCGTGTTTCACCATTGTGAGAATTTGAGAAATAAAGGAAAAGAATGCATGAAAATGAGCAATTCATGATGTTTACAAATGCTCATTCATTCTACCTAAAACTGGAAATATAAATTTTTATTAAGCTCTAACTATTACAACACACCAAAATTGAATCTATAACTCCTAATGATGATATGTTCCACATATTTCCTGCAAAAACACTTGATTAGTATGAAAATAGAGGAAAACCGCACATGTCACATGGAGGTCAATGGTAAAATGCTTATATGCCAAGATATACATGATGAAAAAGATGGGAAATGATACATATATATACTTACATTCCTATGTACATGCATATCTATATCTATATATATATATACATATATATACACCCACATATACATATATATGTGTAGATATATGTATAATCATATATATATACATGAGTGAAGTAATGCCTAACATGACTAGATGATGGAATTTATAGACAATGCATGAGTGAAGTAGAGGAGATTACGTGGACAAGATCGAGGTAGGATGACTGTCACTAGATGGTAAACGAGGTAGGTAGATCCGGGTTATGGAAGCATAGTCAATCACAGCAGCCCATAGGGCTGCTGTATTGTGGATACCCAGGAATTCAGTAAATGCAGGGAAATAATGTAGGTACAAAAAATGTTGAAGTGGTAGGGATTGAGTGGTGTTATATAACAGTGAGAAAGATAGATGGTACATATGTATACAAGAGGGGTGTACAAATGGAGTGTAGTGGTGTCAATATAATCAGACTGTAGGAGTCAAGCACAGCTGCTTGGTAGCAGCAGTAAGCAGGGTAAAAAAAAAATGACTGGGTGGTAACAATGGTGAAGATGATGACAGCAAGGTGCTGTTGGGGTGATAAGAATGTTACAGGGGAAGAAGGTGATGGGTACAAGGTAGTTGCTAAAGAGTGATAATGGACGATCAGTGGCAAATATATATATATATATATATATATATATATATATATATATATATACATGCTGTAAAATGAAATGAGTGTGAAGGGTTGGGTGTATTGAATGGTGAAAATGGAAGGCAGTGAAAGGAATGGACGTTGCAGCAGTTCCTTGAATTATTGCATAACTAAAAGGAATACAACTCGTTGAGTTGCTGTAGAGAAAATAGTTGCAGCAACTCTTTGAGTTGCTGTGCGACTAAGGAGTTACGGTAACTCGCGGAATAGCTGTAAAACAGAGGATGTTTCAGCAGTCCTTGAACTGCTGCACAACTAAAAAAAAAACAACTCATAGCTTATGAAAGAGATTCAATGAAGTGGAACGGAGAACAGCAAGTAATGCAATTTTACAGAAAAATGGGAAATGTGCAGGTTTATTAGTGAGGTGATATGATGGTGGGATGGAGCAAAGTGATTTTGTTATTCTCTATAAGCTACGAAATGGCGAAAAAAAAAAAAATAATAATAAAAAAAAATGACCCAATGGTCGATTCACTAAATCAAACGTGCTGAACACATTTACAGCATCTTATACAACCTGTATCATCAGAATCCACTAAATTTTGTTTATAAATAACTATAACATGCATACATATATCAGGTTATCCCATTCATGAATCATGATCACTAACATATTCAACGTAAGATGAAGTGACTTACTTACAGGTGATGAAGGGAGTATGTAGTTTTCGAATTGAAGAATGTACCTGTAACTACATCACCATTCAATAATTGAATAAATCAGTGGCCATTAAAAGATAATTCATTGAAGAGAGAAATAGAAACTTGAAAGATAAAAATAAAAATAAAAAAAAAACTGTAGGAACAAAGTAGTGCAAATTAAGATGAAATAGGTTATCTGAACTTCAAGTATCTCAGCCCACTTACGATGAGCAGTACAGGCCCTCTCATAGTGAAGTACTAAGCCATCGCAATTCTGTGTAAGAAGCTATCGAATTTCTCCCATATGCTGGCGCTTGGTACTTGGAAACATCCTCTCTGTCCTGGGGTAGTTATCAGATCCAGCATCTGACCTAAAGCTGACCGAAGTTCAATCTTATTGAACAGGTTTAGGAAATCTGTGTAATGAGTCTCATCTCTGAAATACTCCTTCAAAATCCTACCGATATGGTTCTGAAAGATAATTCCACCATTAACAGTAATCAATCCCATGTCTCTTTGGACAATTGATCACTTGCTCCTACGTCAAAACCTGGGGTCTTCAGTTCAAATCCATCTTGATTATAGGTAGAAATCATTCTGTAGGTGTAGGGAATGAAGGGGCTTAGGAATACAGGTGAATTTGTCTTGTTTAACTTGAATTTTATCATGATCCAACAAAGGAAATTATCACTTTGCCTAAAACAAAACTGATACAACCCCTTCTCCAATTCCATTAGTGTAGAGAAGCTCTTGGCGGAAAGGCTGGGAATGTGAGGCAAAACTTCTTCAAAACTTCAGAAAGGAGACAGAACTATGTCTCCTGGAGATTTCTGTTTGGAAACTCCTGGATCTTTAGAGACTCAGAGTGATAGAATCTCAACCCTTTTCAGCAATATCTACGAATTCTGATCCTCTAGTGGAGGCATATACCATGGTGATGATGCGCAATATAACATAGAGCGCGAGATGCTAGGAAAACATAAGGTTATTTTGGAATAATTTGAACATTCGCTTCTACCAAGGGGCATTAACTGAATTTTCAAAACGAAAATGATAAACTGGGGGTAGGATGCAGAAGAGTATTAAATAAAAAAAAAAAATCTCAAACGATGCGACATTTAGATTGAGATAGAAACATTATACAAAGCATGAAACTATGTATCTAAATGATCAAGATGCCATATAAGGTTGAATAAACAATCTGCAATGAACATCTAAATGCCAGAAGCATACAGGGCAACAGAGTGGGTGCTATCATAGGAGAAATAACAAACGCAAGGACATGAGCAAGTATTGAAATGGGTATGAACAAAATAATTTGAGCACCAGAACTAGCATTTTATAACAATTCGACACAACATGGTTTTATTGCTAGACATCAGATTATTGTACGTGTGATGAATCCCATCTCGAGCATCCTGATAGAACATGAACCATGGCGGAAGAAGAACGATGCAGGCGATTGACAATGAAATGGCATTGAAAATATGAAGTAAATCATGTATGAACAGCAATAAACGATAAATAAGGCGAGAAAACTACCAGAAATCGTAATGAACCCGAATCAAATTGTAACTAGAGGGAAAACAAATGTTGGAATAAGCATTTTTCCATTGATTTTGCACATGGGTAGGTCGGAGTTGCTACGAGCAACCCGATATTACCCAGGGTGCTTCAGTGGGGCATTAAACAGGAAAGATCAAAGAGAATGAAATCTAAAAAAAAAGGTACTCACCGTGAACTCGACGATGTGAGAGAAAGAAGGAGAAAAGACGACTATCGCAAGTTGCTGCAGGATAAAATCAGCTCCGATGAGGGATGATTTCAGCTCCAAGAAGGTCCACGATGGCTTCAGATCAATGAGAGAGGTGTGGCCTTAGCGTAGAACGGTCAGCTTCCTCTGGCAGTTTTAAGAGAAACCAGAACACCAGGAAAAAGAAGAAGGAGGGGTAACGAGAGGAAAGAAAAAAAAATGGGAAGATCGTGACAGATCGGCGACGATTGATGTCCGAGAGATGGTGTCCAGTTGATTGGGAAGGGCGTGAGGATATACCAAAAAAAAAACTCTCTCTGATCCTCTCTTCCCCCCCTTTGCACCCCTGTTATAAGGAGGGGGGTTTCTGGAGGGCGCGATGTGGTTGGAGATGAACGAAGGCGGAGGAGACTGTTGGTGATGGAGGGTCCATGGAGGATGAGAATGGGGGTCGCACATGGGGATGTTCGATGGAAACTTCGTGAAGAAGAGAAGCGTGCGAGTTTGTTGGAGATGGACGAAGGTGGAGGAGACTGTTGGTGATGGAGGGTTCATGGAGGGGAAATGCACATGGGGATGGTCGCACATGGAGGGTTTTGGTGAGAGGAAGAAGGAGACTGAGAGAGGGAGAGAGGCAACTGAGGGAGGAAGGTGAATTAGGGTTTTCAAAAACCCTAACTCGACCCTTAAACCTTTAAAAATTAGTTTTTCCAAAAAAAAGGCCTTTTCAAGTTTTTCTAAAAAGATGGTTAAAGGTGAGTTTTTCGGCAAAATCTTTGAAAACCACACAGTTTTTCCTATTTTTTTTTGTTTTTTTTGGTTTTTTGCATGATTTTTCCATTTTTTGTATTTTTGGAACATAATCTAAGTTTTTTATACGAAAAACAAAGATTAAACATTAATTTTTTGTATTTTTCTGAGAAATATTTACAAGAGTATATTTCTGAGAATTTCAGACCATTTTGGGGAAATTTCTTCAGAAGAATGGGTTTGGATCCAAGTTTTGAGAAAACATTCGAGTTTTAAACCTCGATTCGAAGACTATAATACGATGGATCCAAACGGATACCGGACGAAGTGTCTGAGCTTTTCAAAAAGTTATTTTTGGTAATTTTGAAAATTTGATTTAAAATTGGATAATGAAACTCAGATTTGGATTTTGATGTAGATCCGGATCCGAAATTGAGTCAGATATGTAAAATGAATTTTAATTCCAACAAAATTTGAGAAAAAAATGGAATTTAGATTTAAAATCGACTCAATTATCCCAAGGATGGGGGAAAAGGACAAAAAAGGGGGTATTTACAACATTTTGAAAAATTTGGGGTGTTCACACCATCCCATGGATTTTCCCGCTATTTTCAAAACGAAGGCGAGTATTTCAAAACAATTTCTAAAATCCGGTCAAGTTTGAATCGCGAAAGCATTTTCCTCTCTCTTCCGCAAGGAAGGGAAGACGGGAAAAATTTTGCGATGATAACAATGTGGATGATTGGGAACTTCTTTCCAAACAGGTTGAAGAGGAACATTTTCTTGAGAAATACTCTCTATCAAAGGTTCTTCTTAAAGTATTACTTCTTCTCCTTCGTTTAGAGGTGTAACCTGCTCACAATTCTCATCAAATGCAAGATGTTCTTTTATTAAAAAGACAATAAGCTTTACTTTTAGAAGAATATCCGAGAAATATTGATTCATCTGATTTTGAATCAAACTTATCAAGATTATCTTAGGTATTTAACAAGAAGCATTTACTACCAAAAATTTTGAAATATGAGATCTTTGGTATACGATCATAATACAATTCAAAACATGTTATGTAAGATTGGTCGAATAAGAACATGGTTTAAAACATAACATGTTGTATTTATTGCTTCAGCCCAAAAGTATTTTGGTAAATTTTTATCTTGAAGCATGGTTCTAGCACATTCTTGCAAAGTTCTATTCTTTCTTTCAACAACTCCATTTTGTGGAGCCGCTCTAGGAAAAACAAAGTTGTGATATATACCATGTAAATCACAATACTTTAGAAAAGATTCATTTTCAAATTCACCACCATGATCACTACGAATTTTAATTATAGATGTAGATTTTTCATTTGTAATTCTTCTACAAAGTTTGGAAAATTCAGAAAAAGCATCATTTTTGCTTTTTAGAAAAATCACCCACGTAAATCGAGAATAATCATCTACTATAAAAAAAGCATACTTGCTACTATTCAAACTTTGAATTCTAGATGGTCTACATAGATCTAAATGTAAAAGTTCAAGAGGACATTTTTTTGAAACTATATCTTTTGCTTTAAAAGAACTCTTGATTTGTTTACCCCTTTGGCAAGAATCACATAAGTGATCTTTCTTATATGGTATTCTAGGTAGGCCTCTTACAAGATCATTCTTGGATAACTTGGAAATAATTTTAAAGTTAACATGTCCAAGTCTCTTGTGCCATAACCATTGATATTCATTTGAAACAATAAGACATTTTTCATTAAAAGTGGGTAACTCATCTAGATAAAGTTCATACACATTGTTTCTTCTTTTACCTTTAAAAATGATCTTTTTAGATCGAAAATCAGAAATTAAGCATAAATCATGTTCAAAAGAAACATGAAAACCTTTATCACATAATTGACTGATAGATAATAAATTATACATTAAACCATCTACTAAAAGAATATTTTCTATCAAGGGAAATTTTGGATTACCAATGTTACCAATACCGATTACTTTTCCCTTATTATTGTCACCAAAGGTGACGGTTCCTCCATCCTTATTTTGGAGGGTAGAAAATAATTCCGGTCTTCCAGTCATATGTTTGGAACAACCGTTATCCAATATCCATTTGCTCCTTATTTTGTGTACCTACAACAAAATTACAAGACAAAGCATTTGACCCTTTTTTATTTTTGGGTCCATGAGAGTTAGTCTTAGGAACCCATATCCATTTAGATTTTGGTTTTCTTTGATAATAAATATTCTTTCTACAAAAATATTTAGCATTTTTAGAGTAATCATGTCTAGGCTTATAAGCATTATAAGTTCCATGATTAGATGCATTTCTATTAGAACTAAAAAATTTAGTTCTATGAACAAATGGTTGAGAATATTGTCTTTGAGTCTTCACCACATAGTTTGGTCTATTTTGAGTATCAAAGAAGCTATATCCCAATCCGGTTTTATTAACCAAGCATCTTTGAAAACCAAGAAGTCTCTCTAGATATTCTCTTGACCATTTGTGAATTTGGTCACTATAGAAAGAAGATTGATTATGCATGAAATGCACATCATGTTAACAAGTTATTCATGCATTTTGTAGTGAGATTAAGGTTTTAAACCCATGTTTAGATACATTTTGATAGTAAGGGGTTGTGGTTCGAATTTTAGAGAAATCGGAGTTAAAATGAGAGAGTTATGGCTATTTCAGTGTTCGTGCACAAATTTCGAGGTGGATCGGATCCATATCCGACCCAACTAGGCTGTTTGGACCTTGGATCAACCTTTATAAAGCCCAAAATCCAACCCACACGCATATCCATACCCATGTAGAAAACTTTTGCAGAAAACCCCCTAGAAAGTGGCGCGTAGAAATTTATTTTTTTTATAACCTTGTTTCTAAAAACTATCAAAAGTATAAATTATAGTTTCCAGCAAACCCTAGGAGTCTTTGGCATTGGGATTGGTGCCTCCTACAGTGAATCTAACTCCAACCCCCTTCCAACCCTTCATTCCATCTCATTTTCCATCGAAGATTGGGTTTTTGCTTGAAATCAAGCATTATTCCGTCTTCCGTATCATTTCTATTCAGTTCTTTATCTTCCTTGCTGTGTTTAATCACCATTTTCTGTGTTTTTGCAGGTGTATCAGAGGTGGAGACCATTTATCTTGCTTGGAAGTGCGAAACACCCCAACAAGATGAGCCGGCCCTACCTCCATCCAGTTTTCTAAGCCCTCCTATCGCGAATCGACACCCGTTCTATCTTCGGTGGATTTCCAACGTGTTGCAGCTGAAGAAACCCTGCTCGTGGTGATATTCCAGCATTCTTGAACAGTTCGAGATGTGAATCTAGTGCCATTGTTTGCTCTCTTCTCCCCCACAATCGTCGGATCGCACTGGAGGTAGGTCTTCTTCTCTCTTTTGTTCTAGTTAAAGCCTAAAACGTGTGTGCTTGTTTTTCGTGTTTTATTTTTTGTGTGTTTACTGTATTTTTCTTATTTCAACCCTAGGATAGAACTCGTGCACAGACCAGCACGGTAGATCTAGGTTTTTTTTCATTGTTTTTGTGTTCGAGTATTGCTTTCCATCATTTTTTACTCACAACGTGGAAATCGGTTAGATGTTATTCTAGCCGATTTGTTTTTTATATCCGGCGTGTTTTATTTTGTTGTTTCTATAGAAAAACCAGTTTAAAAAAGTTCATTTTGTTTTATTTTGGGCGTTGGGTCTAAATCAAAGGGCGTGTTTAAGTGAAAACCAAAAATCGGCTAGATCCATTCTAGCCGATCTTGGTTCATTTTTATGTGAAGCCTTTGGTCGTTTTAGCAGAAGAACGAGGTTAGCAGACCTCATTTAGGTTGAGTCTAATTTGATTTCGTTGAAGATCTAGGTTGGTTTGAGTCTAGGTTTGTCGTGTGATTGGTTTTTTTTAAAACAATCGTTGAGTTAGAGTTCATGTTTGTTATGCGTGTGTAATCTTCAACTTCAAGTTGTGTGCCTGCATTTCTTGTTGATTTTACAATTTTACAAAGTGTGTCTTGGTCGAGTTTAGAATTTTAGGATTGTTCTAAATATCGTTTGGTGTTTTGGTGTTTTGTTTCTATTGAAAATACAAAAAGAATCGAGTTTTACCTCTTTGTTTTAGGTGTTGTCCAGCCGACTGTAGTAAATTTTCATTTAGTTCCAGTTGTTACAATGGTCTAATTTGTTGATTAATATTTAGTTAAGTTAGATTTTTATTTGGTGGTAAACATCGTGTTAATTAGCTTTAATCATTATTGTTTTAGGTTATGTGTGTAGTTAGGTTGTTGTTCACGTTTCATGTAATGTTTATTTCCAGCATAATATTTAGTTAATGTGGTTTTTCTTAGTGTAATTAGATTAATTAAGGTCATACGTTAAGTTAGACTTGTCATTAGCATGATATTATTTGCTTAGTTTTGAAATTTTATGTTAGTTAAGTGAAAATTTTATTTTTACTTAGTTAGTTGTCTTCCCCAAGGAGGGGCGGCAACCATTAGAGCTCTAGGCTGTATTTGTTAAGTGTTTTGAGTATTTAGAAAGTCTTTAGTATGTCTAGGTGCATTGTATTAGGTATTGGCTACTTTGAACGTTTTTAGTGAAAGATTTGGTAAGTTTGAATTAGGAGCTATTTCCTTTATTGTTAGTATATGATATTTTCCACATTTTTTAGTTGATATTCATTAGATATTAACCATTGATTTAGTAATAGATTGATTTCTTACTTTAGGGTAAATCGAATTCTAGATAAGGGTCATTAATTGATGGAATTCAAATTTGGCAATCTTGAGTCTTCTCAAATTCGTGGATTATATTTTAAGCAATGTTGAAAGTTGGTGTCCAGCCTAGGAAGTTTTCTTTTACCTTTTTAGAAACCAAGTTTGAAAATCTCATTTACCTTCCAACAGAGTATCCATGGTTTTAAGAAAGGATTTGCTTATCTTCAAAAAAAAAATTAGAAAGTCACAACCGTGTGGTCCTCTGTGTGTTGGATGGTTTCTCCTTTCACAATTTCCTAAAGTGATTTTCAATCTCATTAAGGAGAGATCCTTCCCTCCTTTAGACGTTTTTGGAAACCAAACTTGAATTTCAAAAATCTTTTCCTAAAACGTTGTCAAAGATTTAAGAGAGAGAGAGTTTAGAGATTGTGGTTGCTTTTAAGGAAAGACCAATTCGTGTAGACCCTACATGGCTGGATGAATTAAATTATTCAAAGTTTCCAAGTTGGGTTCAGAAGGTTTTAATGAAAATAATATCTTTTTGAGTTGGACGAATTTGGAGGTTCAACAATTGCCAATTTTGGATTTGAAAAATTAGTAACTCCCTTGTCTATTTTGTGTTATTGACTTAGATAAATATTAATATTAGGTTTTAATCATTTTAGTAATAGTGTTAACCTTAGGTTAGTAATTAAGATTATTGTTTAAGAAGGACTTAACTAGGGTTTTATATATTAGGCGTGTAAGTAGTGGAGTCATTAGTGTTAGTTTTAATTGATAAGGAATTAATTTTAAGCATCTAAATTAGTCAGTGTCTAAGATAGTCAACCTAACCTAGTCAAACTAGTTAACCCAAGTAGGTGAGTCGTGTACCTAGTCTAAGCCAAGTCAAGTTGATCTAGCCAGGTGTGGCATGAACCTAGTCCTAGTCATATCCTAAAACCGCCCCATTTTGCTTTTTAGTGATCTATTTGACTTTAGTTTTAACCCATATTAGATATAGTCTAATTTAGTATAGTGATTCATTTGTTTACATTAGTTAGATTTTAGAAATCCGTGTTGCATTAATGTGTAATTGTTCATTGTGTTTGATTTAAGTAGTTCCTTTAGTTAAAATGTATTTAGTTTGTATTAATTGCAGCTTCTCATTCATATAGTTAGGTTTGCACTTTTTATTATATTAATTGCATTTGCATTAGTACTTAATATAGCTTTAGTCCTAATTTGCATAGTTTATTCCATTTTCATTACACTTAGCATCATTGCATTTAGTATCTGCATAAAAAACTATCATTCAGTATCTTTAGGTCTGCATTGCACTTAGATTGCATTCATAGTGTTTAAAGTAGACTTATAAAGTGAATAGTGCATTGAAAGCAAAACCCGATTTTTGCCTTGTCGCACTGTCGTCATTTCATGTTCAAAAATTTTGAGTTTTCCAAATATTATTTTTCTATTCACTTTATTGGTGTGTTAACTGTCTGCAGACCATATTTCAGCTTGATCCGAATTGGTTTGGTCTGATTTTTAAGCGTTTTGTGAAAACTGCTTTTTTGAATTTTAAAATTTTGGGACCTGTGATATCCTGATTTTTCCCAGTTTTGAAACGCTTATATCTGGAGTTTTAGATATTATTTTTTAATTCTGTAAACACTGTCAGATTCTTGAATCTGTTAGTTACAGAATAGAACAAATTTCGGGAAAATCGGACGTTGTTTGCTTTATCAAATAGTCATTTTCCGAAGAAGTGTCAGAAGTTTATTTTGCACTAGTTAGGGGTAGTTTTGTAATTTCATTCTTTTAGTTATTTTCGGTTTGTTTTCATCTGTTTCTGCATTTTTAGTGCTGCATCTGCATCATCCAGCATTGTTAGACTTAGGTTAGTTGATTTTAGAATTAGTTTGATATTTTCTTTATTATTTTATTAGTAATTAGGTTTTATTTGTTTAAATTCTTCATAATTAGGTTTAATTTATATTTTATTTTAGTTTCATTAAATGATTTACTAACTTTGTACTTTCCTGTGTTTTTAGGTTGAAAAGCATAATAACTTTCCAGGGATTCTTGTCAAAGTGCGAAACTTTGAGAATTGGCGAAAAGGCAGAAATACCCTTGGCGTGCAACAAAAGACTGAAGATCTTTTCTCATTAGTTGTAGTGTTAATTTGTAATTGTTTTAGCACTGTATTTGTAACTAGTGTTTCTTGATTAATAAATTGAATTTCTTAGAAATATTTGAGTAACTCCTGTTCCCTGTGGATTCGACCCGTACTTACCACTTCGTGGAAAGTCGGTTATTTACTTTTGGTTGACGATTTTCCAAAGATTTTATTGAAAATATTGTTTTAAAAATACCACTTCCAAAATATCAACCAAATTTTGGCGCTGTTGCCGGGCAACGGCGAATTACTTATTTTATTTCTTAGAGTTTGATTTATTAATCTGTGTTAGCTAGTTCGTTAATTAGTTTCTAGTTAGTAGGATTAGTAAGTGAATATAGGATTAACATAATTAGTAAATATAGGATTCACGTACTGTTTCCTAGGATTCAGTTTATATTCATTCTGCAAGGAGCGATTAGACAGGTGGGTTTTAGAAAAACTTAGTTTGTGATTTCCTGTATTTTTTTGTTTCAGTAGTTTACTTTGTTATTTCATTTACTTAGTTAGTTAGTCTGACATAGATAGTTTAGCATATTTACTTATTAGTTGCTTTATTTGTGTTTTTGACATTTTAGTATCTGTCTTAGTTTTAGTTTTAGATTTAGGTCGTGTGCTTTCATCCGGTCTTAGTACCAGTGTATGCAGGGGCGACGAGCTCTAGGAACCCCATTACATCCATTTGTTGACAACCTAGAGAGAATTTTACATTCTCCTCGAAGTTCGACAACAATGGGAGATATGGATCCTCCAGCTCCACCTCCAGTTCCTCCCCGTCCTCTAAGGGAATACTTCATTCCCACAGATTATGTTCAAGCATCCTGCATTCAGAGACCCGATGTAGGAGCGCATCATTATGAGATTAAGTCCAGCATTATTCAGATGCTCCCATCTTTCTATGGCCTTAGTCACGAGGATCACTACCGACACTTAGATGAATTCCTCGAGATCTGTTCTACCGTGAAGATACAGAATTTCGACGATGATGCTTTGAGATTGACCTTATTCCCCTTTTCCTTGAAGGACAAGGCCAAGTATTGGCTAAAGTCCTTAGATTCTGTAGAGATAGGGTCCTGAGATCAGTTACAGCAGGAGTTCCTTCAGAAGTATTTCCCCATTGGTCGTACGAACTAATACCAGTGAGCCATCACTAGCTTCTCGGAGCTAGATGGTGAACATTTTCATGAGACCTCGGAGAGAATGAAGGATCTCCTTAGGAAGTGTCCCCATCATCAGGTGCCGGGATGGTAGCTGGTACAGAGCTTTTACGATGGATTGTCTGACAGGAATCGTTAGATGATTGACTCTTCATGCGAAGGGGCATCCATGTTGAAGAGCGAGGATGAAGCATGGAGGCTATTTGATACATTGGCCAAGAATTCCCTCCACCATGCTTCGAGCTCTCATTCGGATAGAGCCACACCCAACATTCAGAAGAAAGCTGGTATTCTTGAGATTGGTCCATCTACTGCACTACAGTGCAAGGTAGACATGATTGCTTAGAAGTTGGATCAGCTTCTCTCGGGACCATTCACTACTCAGCAGGTGTGTACTCTATGTGCCAGTTCGGCACATGATATCACTGAGTGCCCTTCGGCAGCTTAGTACCCTGAATTTGTTCAAGAACAAGTTCAGGCCGCTCAGGGTTACTCCAAACCGCAGAACAACCCATTCTCATCTACATATAATATGGGTTGGCGTATCCATCCCTATTTTTCATGGAAGAATCCACAGTCTTCCATGCAGATGCCTATATCCTCTCAGCCCGCTCGACCGCCATCATTTACTCAGACTTTTCAGAGGCCGAGTTATCCTCAGTCATCCTCTTCATTTCCTCCTCTGATTTCGTAGGAGTCTGCCCAGCAGACATCTTTTGAGGAGAGACTTCTCCAGGCATTCCAAGAGGTGAAAACCTCTAATCAGAATGCCTTCGAGAAGTGTAGCCAGATTTTAAGCTCACATACGCAGTCCATTGCGAATCTAGAGTCGCAAATGGGACAGTTAACAAAGGCTATTAGTAGGAGACCCAAGGGTACATTGCCGAGCCAGGCTATCATGAACCTGAAGGGCAAGGACCAGATGACCGGAGGCCTGTTTCATGCTGAGTCACAGCAGCATGCCAAATCTGTTATGGCCTTGAGGAGTGGACGTGAGTATCACGTCGAGAGCAGAGAGGGTAGAGAGAGGATTGAGGAGCCAGAGACCAGTGTTTCACCTTCGTTGGCTCAACCATCATTATCATCCCCATCATCTTCATCTTCATCTCCTTCACTATCATCATTATCATCCTCAGTTCCGAAGAAGGATAGGAGTGAGCCTTCTCACAAAGAGGAGGAGCCACCCATGTATATTCCCCCACCACCCTATCCCAAAGCATTAGAGTCTCCCAGATTCAGAGGGAAGCATGGCACGAAGATCCAGGACATGCTTGACATCTTCAAGCATGTGCAGATCAACTTGCCTTTGCTCGATGCGATTCAGCAGGTGCCGGCTTATGCCAAATTCCTGAAGGAACTATGTACGCAGAAGAGGAAATCCAGAGAGAGAGTTCCTAACAGGGTCCATCTGACTGAGCAGGTGAGTTCAGTACTTCAGCATCATACACCACCAAAGCTCAAGGACCCTCGAGCTCCCATCATTGCTTGTACGATAGGGAACATCCGGATAGAACGCGCATTGCTCGATCTTGGGGCAAGCATGAACATTCTGTATGGATATTTCTATGATTCTTTTGAGCTAGGAGAGATGAGATCGACTCCTATTGCACTTCAACTGACAGATCATTCTGTCAAGGTACCGAGAGGTGTCTTGGAGGACGTGCTAGTGAAGGTGGATGATTTTTATTTTCCCGTCGATTTCATCATTCTCGACATGGAAGAAGTAGATAGCCATCACCAGACTCCGATCATTTTGGGTAGACCATTCTTGGCGACTGCCAATGCATGTATCAACTGTAGGACCGAAGCCATGGATCTCTCATTCGGCAACAGGATGGTCAAGCTGAATATTTTCAATGCCGCGATGGGACCAGCGGGAGACATGGACTGCTTTCATGTAGATATTGCACAGGAGTTATTGGAGGAGAAGCCCGATTTGTATATTACTGAGGATTCCTTAAATTTGTTTCATATAGAGAAGAGTAGTTGTATAGTTAGCGTAGATGTGTCTAGAGTGTCGTCAGAGTTCCCACCTTGGAGAGCTATCATTGAGCCTCTCCCACCACTTGCGGAGACCCCCTCCAAATCTTCGATCGAGTCGCCTCCGAAACTTGAGTTGAAACCCTTACCAGATTCACTCAAGTATGCATACCTCGGAGGTGATGAGACTCTGCATGTGATCATCTCGTCACTGCTCACTGAGGAGCAGGAGCAGAGATTACTGACTATTCTTCGAGAGCACAAGACAACGATTGGCTGGGGAGTGGCTGATTTGAAGGGATTGATCCTTCATTCTGCATGCATAGAATCTATTGCGATAAGGAAGTGAAGCCAGTGAGGGATATGCAGAGAAGGTTAAATCCCAACATGAAGGAAGTGGTGAAGAATGAGGTAGTGAAGTGGTTGGATGCCGAGATTATTTACCCTATTTCTAATAGCTAGTGGGTCAGTCTGATTCAAGATGTACCAAAGAAGTCAGGACTCACTGTTGTGGAGAACAAGAAGGGTGAAAGAATTCCGATGAGGGTCACTACAGGATGGCGAGTCCGCATCGATTATAGGAAGCTGAATGTGGCAACTAGGAAAGATCATTTCCCGTTGTCGTTCATTGATCAGATATTAGAGAGACTCGCAGGACAGAGCTACTATTGTTTTTTAGATAGGTACTCAGGATACAATCAGGTAGTTGTCCATCCTGACGACCAGGAGAAGACGACATTTACATGTTCTTATGGCACCTTCGCATTCAGACGTATGTCATTCAGGCTCTGCAATGCCCCGACAACTTTTCAGAGGTGCATGCTTGCTATCTTCTCGAACATGATAGATGATGTTATGGAGGTGTTCATGGGCGACTTTTCGGTGTATGGCTCTTCATTTGAAGATTGCCTCTAAAAACTTACTCGAGTACTGAGTAGGTGTGCAGAGACAAATCTTGTTCTGAGTTGGGAGAAGAGCCATTTTATGGTCAAGGAGGGGATTGTGCTTGGACACATTGTGTCCAAGAGAGGCATTGAGGTTGATAGAACGAAGGTGGAATCCATTTCTTGTTTGACTCCACCAACCACTGTGAGGCAGATTAGGTCATTTCTAGGGCACGCGGGATTTTATAGGCAGTTCATTAAAGATTTCAGCAAAATCTCTCAACCGCTTTGCACTTTATTAGAGAAGGATCAACCCTTTGTTTTTAGCGAGGATTGCATGAAGGCCTTTGAGATTCTCAAAGAGGCCTTGATTACTGCGCCCATTCTGAGACCTCCGGATTGGACGCTCCCATTTGAGATTATGTGTGATGCTTCTGACTATGCTATGGGGGCTATTTTAGGACAGCGCATTGATAGGAAGCCCTATGTGATTTATTACGCAAGTAGAACTCTGTCTGATGCTCAGATGAATTATACCATGACAGAGAAGGAGCTACTTGTTGTAGTATTCGCATTAAACAAGTTTAGGTCCTACTTGCTCGGTTCGAAGGTGGTTGTCTATTCTGACCATGCTGCATTGAAGTATTTGTTGAATAAGAAAGACACCAAACTGAGACTCATTCGTTGGGTTCTACTACTACAGGAGTTTGATCTCGAGATTCGAGATAAGAAGGGAAGCGAGAATGTAGTAGCAGATCACCTTTCTAGACTGATCGTGGAGACCACGCAGGATCAGAGGCCAATCAGTGATTCTTTCCCTGACGAGCAGATCATGTCAGTCAGAACATCGCAGTTACCCTGGTTTGCGGATATTGTGAACTATCTGGTTTCGAGACAGATCCCTGAGCATTGGAACAAGAATGAGCGAGAGAGATTCCTATCTCAAGTGAGGCATTATTATTGGGATGAACCAGAGTTGTTTAGATATTGCGCAGACCATATCATTAGGAGATGTGTTCCGGAGGAGGAGTACGAGTCCATTTTGAGTTTTTCCCATTCCTTGGCCTGTGGAGGGCATTTCAGCAGTAGGAAGACAGCTGTAAAGGTTTTGCAGTTTGGATTTTATTGGCCCACACTCCACAAGGATGCACATGAGTTCTGTAGGAGATGTATTAGATGTCAGCAGATTGGGAACATGTCCAAGAGGGACATGATGCCCTTGCTCCCGATTCTGATAGTCGAGATTTTTGATGTTTGGGGCATTGATTTCATGGGACCATTTTCGCCTTCATTCAGAAATTTGTACATTCTTGTGGTGGTAGATTATGTGTTCAAGTGGGTCAAGGTTGTGGCAACCATGACCAATGATCATAGAGTGGTGCTTAAGTTCATTAAGCACAACATTTTCAGTCGGTTTGGTGTGCCACGTGCAATGATTAGCGATGGTGGAAAGCATTTTAGGAATGTACAGATAGCTTTTCTACTGAGAAGATATTCTGTCAATCATAGATTCACCACTCTTTATCATCCGCAGACCAGTGAACAGGTAGAGGTGTCAAATAGGGAGATTAAGCGGATTTTAGAGAAGACAGTTCGCCCGGACCGCAAGGATTGGTCCCAACGCTTAGATGATGCACTTTGGGCATATAGGACTGCATTTAAGACTCCCATTGGCATGTCCCCGTATCGCCTTGTATTCGGGAAAGCATGCCATCTTCCTGTCGAGCTAGAGCATAGAGCGTATTGGGCCATCAAGAATTTGAATTTTGACCTCACCCAGGCTGGCAAAGCGAGAGCACTGCAGCTCTCAGAATTAAAGGAACTTAGAAATGATGCATTTGAGAATGCAAAGTTATACAAAGCTCGCACTAAAGCATTTCATAATAAGCACATTGTCAGAAAAGTGTTTGAGCCGGAGCAGAAAGTTTGGATATACAATTCTCGTTTGCATTTATTCCCAGGGAAATTGAGATCGAGATGAACAGGACCGTACATCGTGAAAGAAGTGTTTCCACATGGAGCAGTTACATTATTCGATCCTATGACCCAAGGTACATTCAAGGTTAATGGGCAAAGATTGAATCCCTATATTTCAGATTCCTTGCAGAATGGTGAGTGTGAGATAGTGCATCTCACGAAGGCATGAGGATTCAACTAGAGGGATGTATCATATGTACATTAGTTTTGTTTTTCATTCTAGTTTTTTTTTCGTTTATTCGTTATTTCATTTCATATGTGCTGACATTTGTTTTTGGTTTATGCAGGTTGCATCTAACATTTAGTGTGTCAGTTACCAGGTACAAGGCAGAGCTTTCAAAGAATTCATTGATCAGATGAAAAAGTCAAGTCAATCAATTTCAGAAGCTCAGCACAGATCAGGTTGTATCTATCCTTTTTCCCATATTTATTTTCCTGTCTTTTAGTGTGCATTTGCTTTGCATTCTTACATATTTTGTATGCCACTAGGGACAGTGTCATTCAAGCATGGGGGGTGGTTTAGATGCACACTAAATTTTTTTTTATGTCTGGTAGCTAAAGTAGGTATTTGAGAACAAGTTTGTAGCATATATGATTGTTTTTGGCATAATCAAACAGTTTAGGAATTTTTAAGCTTCATGTAATTTTTTTTCTCTGAACTGATTCGAAGAGAGTAGTTATTTATGAGAAAATTCAAAGAAAAGATAGTATTTGATTGTTAGAAAATTTTGAATCACTTTAGTATAAGTATGCACAGTATGTTTTGTGAAAGAAATAAGCAATGGAAAGATGTTTTGAAAAATGAGTTTAAAAGAATAGAGTTACATTTAGTTGTTGATGTCTTTGTGAATCCTAGTAGTGGAACTCAGACACGAGATGAAGTGTTTGAGTCTCTTGACGAAAAGGATAACGAAGGAAATCATCCTCCTGTCTAGTCGATATCTGTGGCCTTTGTAGTTCGAGTAAGTAGAATTTGAAGGGTGTTTTACACCTGGTGCCCCAAAGCCAGCTGGTTTGGGAGCCATCGGTCCGAAAGCTTGTTACATGAATTGCATAGAAAGCCTAAGAGATAGAGACATTGCACATGATGAGAGGAAGACTATACGTAAAGTATTAGAATAGAAGGTCTACTGACTCGAGCAATTAAGTCTGAGGGATACTCTGTATCTAGTGCCCTAAGGTCGTCTGACCTGGGAGTCACTGACCCAAAGCTCGCTACACGGGTCACGAAAACTGGATATTCGAAATAGTGCTCATGTGAGAAGAATGCTCAAGAGAAAAAATTGAAAAAAGGTGAAAATTTGAAAATCAGAAGAAAAAGAACGTGCTGAATGAGAAAAATTTCATTGCTTAGGAATATGTGTGCATTACTGTGTAGAAAATATACAAGTGAGGATAAATGAGTAAAACATGATAGTACTTGATTTTCTGAGAAAAATCATAGATAGCTACAAATTTAGAAAAGTGAAGGAAAAAGATTTTTACTGTGGTGGCATGAGATTTCTGAATATGTTTTGAGAGTGTCAATTACATGAAATATTTGTTCAACTATTTTCTTAATTGCTTACTATGTTTGAAAAACTCATTCCTGCATTTCATTGATGTTTGTGGGTAGCATCTCTGCAAACCCTCACGAGACGTTACTCGTCCACTGGGGTAACCCAGGGGTTTAAAAGGCTTGTTGCATAAGCTAAATGCAACCGTGATTCCTACGAAAGTGAGTGAGTTTTTCATGCATTCATGTCTAGCATTTCTTGTTCTGTTGCATAGCATAGTTAGTGGTTTGTTAAGGGACTAACAAGCATTCAAGCATGGGGGTATTTGATGATGCATGAAATGTACATCATGTTAACAAGTTATTCATGCATTTTGTAGTGAGATTAAGGTTTTAAACCTATGTTTAGATGCATTTTGATAGTAAGGGGTTGTGGTTCGAATTTCAGAGAAATCAGAGTTAAAATGAGAGAGTTATGGCTATTTCAGTGTTCGGGCACAAATTTCGAGGTGGATCGGATCCATATCCGACCCAACTAGGCTGTTTGGACCTTGGATCAACCTTTATAAAGCCCAAAATCCAACCCACACACATATCCATACCCATGTAGAAAACTTTTGTAGAAAACCCCCAAGAAAGTGGCACATAGAAATTTATTTTTTTTATAACCTTGTTTCTGAAAACTATCAAAAGTATAAATTATAGTTTCCAGCAAACCCTAGGCGTCTTTGGCATTGAGATTGGTGCCTTCTACAGTGAATCTAACTCCATCCCCCTTCCAACCCTTCATTCCCTCTCATTTTCCATCGAAGATTGGGTTTTTGCTTGAAATCAAGCATTATTCCGTCTCCCGTTTCATTTCTAATCAGTTTTTTATCTTCCTTGCTGTGTTTAATCACCATTTGTTGTGTTTTTGCAGGTGTAGCAGAGGTGGAGACCATTTATCTTGCTTGGAAGTGCGAAACACCCCAACAAGATGAGCCGGCCCTACCTCCATCCGGTTTTCTAAGCCCTCTGATCGCGAATCGGCACCCGTTCCGTCTTCGGTGGATCTCCAACGTGTTGCAGCTGAAGAAACCCTGCTCGTGGTGATATTTCAGCATTCTCGAACAGTTCGGAACGTGAATCTAGTGCCATTGTCCGCTCTCTTCTCCCCCACAATCGTCGGATCGCCCTGGAGGTAGGTCTTCTTCTCTCTTTTCTTCTAGTTAAAGCCTAAAACATGTGTGCTTGTTTTTCGTGTTTTGTTTTCTGTGTGTTTACTGTATTTTTCTTATTTCAACCCTAGGATAGAACTCGTGCACAGACCAGCACGGTAGATCTAGGTTTTGTTTCATTGTTTTTGTGTTCAAGTATTGATTTCCATCATTTTTTACTCACAACGTGGAAATCGGTTAGATGTTATTCTAGCCGATTTGTTTTTTATATCCGGCGTGTTTTATTTTGTTGTTTCTACAGAAAAACCAGTTTAAAAAAGTTCATTTTGATTTATTTTGGGCGTTGGGTCTAAATCAAAGGGCGTGTTTAAGTGAAAACCAAAAATCGGCTAGATCCATTCTAGTCGATCTTGGTTCATTTTTATGTGAAGCCTTTGGTCATTTTAGCAGAAGAACGAGGTTAGCAGACCTCATTTAGGTTGAGTCTAATTTGATTTCGTTGAAGATCTAGGTTGGTTTGAGTCTAGGTTTGTCGTGTGATTGGTTTTTTTTAAAACAATCGTTGATATAGAGTTCATGTTTGTTATGCGTGTGTAATCTTCGACTTCAAGTTGTGTGCCTGCATTTCTTGTTGATTTTACAATTTTACAAAGTGTGTCTTGGTCGAGTTTAGAATTTTAGGATTGTTCTAAATATCGTTTGGTGTTTTGGTGTTTTGTTTCTATTGAAAATACAAAAGGAATCGAGTTTTACCTCTTTGTTTTAGGTGTTGTCCAGCCGACTGTAGTAAATTTTCATTTAGTTCCAGTTGTTACAATGGTCTAATTTGTTGATTAATATTTAGTTAAGGTAGATTTTTATTTGGTGGTAAACATAGTGTTAATTAGCTTTAATCATTATTGTTTTAGGTTATGCGTGTAGTTAGGTTGCTGTTCACGTTTCATGTAATGTTTATTTCCAGCATAATATTTAGTTAATGTGGTTTTTCTTAGTGTAATTAGATTAATTAAGGTCATACGTTAAGTTAGACTTGTCATTAGCATGATATTATTTGCTTAGTTTTGAAATTTTATGTTAGTTAAGTGAAAATTTTATTTTTACCTAGTTAGTTGTCTTCCCCAAGGAGAAGCGGCAGCCATTAGAGCTCCATTAGAGCTCTAGGCTGTATTTGTTAAGTGTTTTGAGTATTTAGAAAGTCTTTAGTGTGTCTAGGTAAATTGTATTAGGTATTGGCTACTTTGGACGTTTTTAGTGAAAGATTTGGTAAGTTTGAATTAGGATCTATTTCCTTTATTGTTAGTATATGATATTTTCCACATTTTTTAGTTGATATTCATTAGATATTAACCATTGATTTAGTAATAGATTGATTTCTCACTTTAGGGTAAATCGAATTCTAGATAAGGGTCATTAATTGATGGAATTCGAATTTGGCAATCTTGAGTCTTCTCAAATTCGTGGATTATATTTTAAGCAA
The DNA here is from genome assembly GCF_984573655.1 of Nuphar pumila. Lineage (NCBI taxonomy): Eukaryota > Viridiplantae > Streptophyta > Magnoliopsida > Nymphaeales > Nymphaeaceae > Nuphar > Nuphar pumila. The sequence continues at coordinate 58,392,937 of NC_143253.1, read as the reverse complement.
TGTTGAAAGTTGGTGTCCAGCCTAGGAAGTTTTCTTTTACCTTTTTAGAAACCAAGTTTGAAAATCTCATTTACCTTCCAACAGAGTATCCACGGTTTTAAGAAAGGATTTGCTTATCTTCAAAAATTTTTTTAGAAAGTCACAACCGTGTGGTCCTCTATGTGTTGGACGGTTTCTCCTTTCACAATTTCCTAAAGTGATTTTCAATCTCATTAAGGAGAGATCCTTCCCTCCTTTAGACGTTTTTGGAAACCAAACTTGAATTTCAAAAATCTTTTCCTAAAACGTTGTTAAAGATTTAAGAGAGAGAGTTTTGAGATTGTGGTTGCTTTTAAGGAAAGACCAATTCGTGTAGACCCTACATGGCTGGATGAATTAAATTATTCAAAGTTTCCAAGTTGGGTTCAGAAGGTTTTAATGAAAATAATATCTTTTTGAGTTGGACGAATTTGGAGGTTCTACAATTGCCATTTTCGGATTTGAAAAATTAGTTACTCCCTTGTCTATTTTGTGTTATTGACTTAGATAAATATTAATATTAGGTTTTAATCATTTTAGTAATAGTGTTAACCTTAGGTTAGTAATTAAGATTATTGTTTAGGAAGGACTTAACTAGGGTTTTATATATTAGGCGTGTAAGTAGTGGAGTCATTAGTGTTAGTTTTAATTGATTAGGTATTAATTTTAAGCATCTAAATTAGTCAGTGTCTAAGATAGTCAACCTAACCTAGTCAAACTAGTTAACCCAAGTAGGTGAGTCGTGTACCTAGTCTAAGCCAAGTCAAGTCGATCTAGCCAGGTGTGGCGTGAACCTAGTCCTAGTCATATCCTAAAACCGCCCCATTTTGCTTTTTAGTGATCTATTTGACTTTAGTTTTAACCCATATTAGATATAGTATAATTTAGTATAGTGATTCATTTGTTTACATTAGTTAGATTTTAGAAATTCGTGTTGCATTAATGTGTAATTGTTCATTGTGTTTGATTTAAGTAGTTCCTTTAGTTAAAATGTATTTAGATTGTATTAATTGCAGCTTCTCATTCATATAGTTAGGTTTGCACTTTTTATTATATTAATTGCATTTGCATTAGTACTTAATATAGCTTTAGTCCTAATTTGCATAGTTTATTCCATTTTCATTACACTTAGCATCATTGCATTTAGTATCTGCATAAAAAACTATTATTCAGTATCATTTAGGTCTGCATTGCACTTAGATTGCATTCATAGTGTTTAAAATAGACTTATAAAATGAATAGTGCATTGAAAGCAAAACCCGATTTTTGCCCTGTCGCACTGTCGTCATTTCATGTGCAAAAATTTTTAGTTTTCCAAATATTATTTTTCTATTCACTTTATTGGTGTGTTAACTGTCTGCAGACCACATTTCAGCTCGATCCGAGTTGGTTTGGTCTTGTTTTTAAGCGTTTTGTGAAAACCGCTTTTTTGAATTTTAAAATTTTGGGACCTGCGATATCCTGATTTTTCCCAGTTTTGAAACGCTTATATCTGGAGTTTTATATATCATTTTTTAATTCTGTAAACACTGTCAGATTTGTGAATCTGTCAGTTACAAAATAGAACAAATTTTGGGAAAATCGGACCTCGTGTGCTCTTTCAAATAGTCATTTTCCGAAGAACTGTCAGAAGTCTATTTTGCAATAGTTAGGGGTAATTTCGTAATTTCATTCTTTTAGTTATTTTTGGTTTGTTTTCATCAGTTTCTGCATTTTTAGTGCTGCATCCGAATCATCCAGCATTGTTAGACTTAGGTTAGTTGATTTTAGAATTAGTTTGATATTTTCTTTATTATTTTATTAGTAATTAGGTTTTATTTGTTTAAATTCTTCATAATTAGGTTTAATTTATATTTTATTTTAGTTTCATTAAATGATTTACTAACTTTGTACTTTCTTGTGTTTTTAGGTTGAAAAGCATAATAACTTTCCTGGGATTCTTGTCAAAGTGCAAAACTTTGAGAATTGGCAAAAAGACAGAAATACCCTTGGCATGCAACAGAAGACTGAAGAGCTTTTCTCATTAGTTGTAGTGTTAATTTGTAATTGTTTTAGCACTGTATTTGTAACTAGTGTTTCTTGATTAATAAATTGAATTTCTTAGAAATATTTGAGTAACTCTCGTTCCCTGTGGATTCAACCCGTACTTACCACTTCGTGGAAAGTCGGTTATTTACTTTTGGTTAACGATTTTCCAAAGATTTTATTGAAAATATTGTTTTAAAAATACCACTTCCAAAATATCAACCAAAGGTCATTTCATTTTTCTTCTAGACTAGTTATTTCTTTTTGTAAGAGATTGGTTCTAATTCCAATTTCTTTTATCTCAAATGCTTGACAAGAGTTTTCCTTCTTGAGATCTTCTATCTCTTGAAGTAACACTTTATTATGAGAGTCAAGAGTTGAATTTTCAATTTTTAACTCTTTGTTTTTAGAACTTAGACTCTTAAATTTAGCATATAAATCATTGAATGCTTCTAATAAATCATCATAGTCAAATTGACTTACAAAATCTTCTTATGCTACAAAGTACATGTTGACGACTTCTTTATTTGATTCTTCATCGAAAGAGGAGTCACTATCATTCCAACAAGCTTGAAATGTCTTTTTTTTCTTGAATTGGTCAATAGGCTTGATTTTGAGAAGATGACAATCTTTCTTGATATGTCCTACCTTTTTCCAGTTAAAGCACTTGACTTCATTTGGATTGGAAGAATCCGCTTTCTTTACCTTTATTTGAAATCTTCCCTTTTTGATGAATCTTTTGAATTGCCTTGTGATGAGAGCAATATCTTCATCTTCATCTTCTTCTGAATTTTCAGAATTAGAAGTAGCCTTAAAAGCAAGAGATTTCTTCTTGGGTTCTTCTTCTTGTCTGTCTTGAAGTTGAACTTCATATGCCATTAAGTTACCAACCAAATCTTCAAGAGTGAGAGTGTTTAAATCATTTGCTTTCTCAATAGCAGTGTTTTTTCTCTCCCATTCAGGAGTTAAACACCTTAAAATTTTTCTGACTAAATCCACTTGTGAATATTTTTTTTCAAGGGATTTCAGAGTGTTAGTGATATCGATCATTCTTGTTACCATGTCTGATATAGATTCATTTTGCTTCATTTTAAACAATTCAAATTTATGAACTAAAGAAGTGATTTTAGATTCTTTTACCTTTGACGTACCTTCGTGAGTCACGAGAAGAGTATACAAGATTTCATTTGTTGTAGAGCATTAAGAGATGCGATTGAACTCTACCTTGTCAACGACATAATACATTGCATTCATCGCCTTGGCATTAAGTGAAGCAGTCTTCTTTTCTTCATCGGTCCATTGACTGAAATTAGTTGATGGCATTTGGTACTTTTCTGAAACAACTCTCCAAATTTCGAGATCCATGGATTGCAAGAATATTGTCATTCTCACTTTCCAGTATCCATAGTTTGTTCCGTCGAAGAGAGGAGGACGAACAGAGGAGCATCCTTCTTTGTACTGAGATGTTGTAGTTGCCATGCTAGATGATGGTCAAATCAAAATAATAGCAAACCTGCTCTAATACCAAATGAAAGTGCAGTAGGATCGAGGCAATGAGCACTAGAGGGGGGGGTGAATAGTGCTTTTAAAAATTGTCTGCAGAATTTTGACTGATTTTGCAATTCACAAAGCAAACACACAAAGAACACAATAATTTATCCTGGTTCGGTCTTTCCCGACCTACATCCAGTCCCCAAGCAAAACCCGCTTGAGATTTCCACTATCAACCTTGTGTAACTACAAGATCATACAGACCAAATCCGGTCCCACTTTTAGTAACACACCTACTGAAAGCAAACAACTCCTTTAAACCAAGGAGTCCTTCCTTTTATAGAAAAATGAAATAAGTAACAACTTACAAACAACCTATGAGCCCTTCTTATGAATGCAAATGAGATGCAATTGGCTTTTAAGGTTGTTGAAATACTCTACTCATGAATTCACTATCTCTCAAAGGAATTTGAGTGAAAAACTGAAGTGAAAAATATCACGTGAGTGAGAAAATGAATATGAGTGAAAAGCAAAGAGTAATTGATTCAAATTGATTGAATTGCAGTGCTTTTGAGTGTAAAATGCACTCATATTTATAGTTGAAAGTTTTCATACGTTGAGGGTATGAAAGGGTGTCAAAACAGTCAATTTTGAATGATCAAAACGTTTGAAAAATGAAAAGACACTCCTTTTTAAAGTTTCAGGAAAAACGACAAAATTAGTCGACTAGAACAGTGGTTAGTCGACTAATAATTAGCTATTAGTAGACTGACAGTTATCGTCGATCGACTGATCTGTTAATCAAGCTGTTTGAAAAACTGAAGTTTTGAAACTTAGTCGACTAGAGAAAATTTAGTCGACTGATAATATCATCAGTTGACTGAAAAACCTTTCAGTCGACTGCTGCTAAAATTTTCTGAAAAAAAACACAAGTTCTGTCCAGTTGACTGATAAAAGCATTAGTCGACTGCTGCTAAATTTCCAGAAAACACATGTTATGTCTAGTCAACTGATAAAGTCATTAGTCAACTGTTGCTAAAATTTCCAGAAAACACATGTTCTGTCCACTTGATTGATAAAGTCATTAGTCGATTGCCGCTAAAATTTCCAGAAAACAGACATTTTGTCCAGTCGACTAATAAAACCTTCGGTCAACTAATTTGATAAAAAGGACATTTTAGAAAATATGGTGCGAAAGGATTAGTCGACTGGTGAGTCTATTGGTCAACTAATAAACACGAAAATTTAATAAAAGAGTTTTCTAAAAAGATTTTCATGAAGGTTTCTTTTAGAAAAGTTTTTCTAAAGACTTTTTAGGTGAAATGCAACCGAAATATGCACTCTAAGTAAGGCTCTTACAAGAATTTAAGACTTTTAATGAATTTAACATTTGCACACTAGTCTTCAAAGATTCTTCATCGAATTCTTCAATTCTTGTCATCTTTCTTCATTGCCTTAGCTGAAATGTAGTTGATTCACTTGTTCATCATCAAAACCTTGTACTTGAAGTATCATATACGACTTTATTGTCTTAACAACTTTAACCCATATAAATAACGATTAAGTTTGCACACATAGTTAGGATACTTACCACTCTCAAATCATTAAGGTTGAGTCATATACACTTCTTCTTGCATAAAGCCATGAAAAAAGGCATTATTGATATCTAACTGATATGTGAACCAACCAAAACTTACGACAATGGACAAAATATTTCTTACTGTGGTAGGCTTGATAATAGGATTAACGGTCTCAAAATAATCAAATTTTTCTTGTTGATTATATCATTTTGCCACAAGACGAGCTTTGTATTCGGCAATAAACCTGTCAACATGCTTCTTTAGTTTGTAATTCAATTTGCATCCAACCAAGTTTTGAGTCGACTCAGCAGGAACTAGGGTCTAGGTTTCATTCCTAATTAAGGCATCATATTCTTCTTGCATAGCCATTTTTCACTTTCCTTTTAGGCTAGCTTCAGCATAGGACTCTGGTTCAGACACTTGAACCAATTCATATATCATGGAAAGACTTAAATGGTATGTGGTTGTTGGTAATGTTCAGGGTTTCAAGGTTCCATCCTGTGCCTTGTTAATTGATGCAACTTTTTCAAAAAAGCATTTTTAAAATATATTTTCAATAAAGATGTTTATGCAAATCATACATCAAATAATAAAAACCAATTCACACTAGTGGTGAAGTCCGGGTCGAACTCAGGGAACGAAAAATACTTTGTATTCAAACACATAATTAAACTACTCTTTATTGCCATAAAGAGAAATCAATTAATTGAGTAAATAAGAAGAGAGTACATCCCTCTGCAGAGGACTTTAACAAATGAATAACCGCCTTATTACAAACCCAATTAAATGAATAAAAAAATAAAATAAACTCTAATCTAAAAATAAAAGCAAAGGCTTCAGTGCTAGAGCTTATTGTCCCTCTTGTTTTGTTGCTATAACCTTTTATTTCTTTTGAGGACTCCTTGAGGGTACTTCAGAGGGCACTTCGAGAGTACGAAAAGAGGATCACTGCACATCTGATCGCTTCCTTGCAAAACACAAAATCACAAAACACATCAGGATGAATAGAACTAAACAAAAATCTAATAACTAATGAAATAAAAATCAACAAAAATAAGATTATCTAGTTAGAAACAAACTACTAAACATGTAACTGACTATGAACAAACTAATAACAAACTAAAGTACTAAAAGACAAAATAACAAAATAACCTAACTAACAAATCAAGAAACTAATTACTAACAAATTAATAGGTGAAAATCAAATGAACTTGAGTTACTAACCGATGAAATGAATTACCGTCAATTGCTAAGAATAAGTACAAACTAACGTCAATGGCCTAGTTAATGTCATGAACCACTACCACATGCTAGCAAACAATCACTAGAAAACATAAAAAGAAAAATGTTAACCAAAAGCAGCAATAGATGAAATAAATAATTACTAAAATAGCAACCTGTAAAATAACCAGCTAATACAATATGCTATAAACTAATGAAATAAATAGAATAACACAATAAAGACTAATGTAAAACAAATAAGATGCAACTAGTGAAATAATGCACATAAGACTAAAAGAACAACTAATTGAAACTCATTCGACTAATGAAATAAAGAACATCAACAATAAAAAAATTGAACTAGTATTTAATGCAACAATGGAAACATGACTAATCCTAAAAAAATGTGAAAGAGAAACTAAATGATTCCACTAATAAACCATCTACATCAATTCTAAAAATGCAGTTGACAAAGATTTCTTTTGGCAAACAAAAGAAAGGACTCAACTGATAAACAGTTGAGTCGTGAATGACGTTGAATGCCCGTCTGCCAACAAAATTGATCTGTGTGAACTCTAACAAAAATACTTAATGTTATGAATCTACCTAATGAACTTTAGTCTACCATATAGTGGAATCATGCAGAAAATGCATGTCCACTATACCGTTTGACTCTATGTTTTTTAAAATTAAATCTACTAAAAAAAATTCAGATTCAAAACAAGAATTAAGCAAACCACAATTCTAAAAAAACTATGAATATCAAAATATACGATAAGCTATGTTGTGGATAATTTAATATATTCTAATGAAGATGCAAAAAACAAATATGATGCATGCAATGTATCTAAAGCTACGGAGATGGTTGAGAAAAGGCTCACCAAAGGATCACTTCCGATGGAGGGGTTGAGAAGAAGAAGATGTGGTTGATCCCAGGCTGCATACACACCTTCCTAATGAAGAAAACAAGGTTGCCGCCGCCGACGAAGCTAAAAGCAAGACAAAGAAGAAGAAGAAAGGAGGAAAGAGGGAGAAATCAGTATGGAGAGAGAGAAAGCAAGGGAAAGATAGAAGAGAGAGAGGGGGCATGTGGTTTAGCAAAGAAAAAGCCTGTTCTTTGCTGGAAAACCTAATACTTATACTCTTAATTAGGACAAAATACGAATTTCCAAAAAAGGTTCGATAAATTTTTAAGAATTTCCAAAAGAGACCTCCTCTAGAAAATGTGATTTTTTTGAACTGATTAAAAATTAGTGATTAAACCCTAATCTAATTAAACTACAAATTAAAAAAAATTCTAACTAATGAAAACACTAAAAAATGCAGGCCAAACTGGAAAATGCAATTTTTCCCAAAAATTCAATCTTGAAGCAAATTCTCAAAAACAATGACAAAGATGGGGTTTTAATGTGATTTTAGCAAGGATAATGCATAAATAAAGATGAATAAAATACAAATATTATGCATGATCAAATACCCTCATGATTGTTGTTTGCTAGTCCTCGAGCAAACTAAAGCAAAAAGCAAAAATGTTAAACTAATCAAAACAAAAACCTAACTTTAATAGGAATCATGGTTACATTTAGCATATGCAACAAGCTCTTTCAACCTCTAGGTTACCTCAGTGGATGAGTAAGGTCTTGTGAGGGTTTGCAGTGATGCTACCCACAAATATCTATGTCATGCATGCATAAAGATTTCAATTCAAGAAGCATTAGGAAATTGAGGAGTTTGTTTTCACAAATATTTCATGCTATTACATTATCAAAACATGATTACAATCTTTTATAGGCCACCACAGAATAAAACATTTTCTTTTACTTTTTTAATATCATAATCTTTTATGATTTATTCTCAGAAAATCAAATATATACATGTCATTATTTATTTATCGCCACTCATATATTTTTCGCACAGGTTTTCTCAATATTTGCTTCTAAGCAGTGAACTTTTTCTTTTACCCTCTTTTCTTTTTTTTTCTTAATTTTCAAAAATTTTATATTTTTTTCTTTATTTCTTTTGTTGAGCACTATATCAAATTTTCAGTTTTCATGACCCGTGTAACGAGCTTTGGGTCAGTGACTCCCAGGCCAAATAACCTTAGGGCACCAGATACAAAGTATCCCTTGAACTTAATTGCTCAAGTCACTAGACCTTCAATTTTTATATTTTACGTATAGCTTGCTTCTTTGTCATGTGCAATGTCAACATCTATTAGGCTCTATAAAGTACATGTAACAGGCTTTCGGGCCGGTGGCTCCCAAACCGGATGGCTTTAGGGCACCAGGTGTAAACACCCCAAAGACTCTACTTGATCGAACAAAATAAGCCACAGATATTAACTTAGACAAAGAAGTGACTTCCTTTGTTATCCTTTTCAACATGGGAATCAAACACTTCAACTTGTATTTGAGCCTAGCTACTAGGGAATACAAAGATATCAAACAACTAAATGCATGCTCTTTTCACTTTTTCAGCTCATGAATGCAATGTTGTTCATTTGCTTAGTTTTTCAAAAATAAAAATGTGCACATTCATACTTGTGATTCAAAATAAACTCTAATATGTATCTATAATCATTTCTTTGAAATCCACATAAATAACCATGTTTTCTAGATCAATGTCAGAAAACTTTTTTGTGGGGCTTAAAAATTCTCTAAAAACATTAGATTTTGCAAAGCATTCATATAAGTTCAAACTCGTTCCTTAAAAGCCCAATTTTTATGAGTTGATATCAAAAGTATAAGTACAAAGACAAAAAAGTTTGGGTGTGCAAACTACACCCTCCCCCATGCTTGAATGACACTGTCCTCAGTGGCACTCCTCTATGCTTGTATGAAACTGAGTGAATGCATATGAGAACAAAATAAATGGGAGGAAAGGAGTAGAAGTCACCCGATCCACACTGTGGAACCTTACCAGATATGACATGTGAATGGCTCTGCAGAGGTTCCATCTGTCTCACAGTTTATAACTCATATACCAAAAATGCAATGTATACATGCTCTATCATTCATGCTCATAAAAGAAGAAAACTAACTAAAAATAGAAAACTACTAATAGTACATCACAAATATGGGCTGCCTCCAATAAAATGCTAGGTTTTACGTCTTTAGCCAGACAGATCTCTGGTGACCCTTCATCGTCTATGAGATCAATGAACATGAAGTCATGCTCAATCAGGGGTTCTAAGGAAAATAGTGTCATCGGTGACACTGCACACTATGTTTCCTCCAACTCTACTCCTCTGGACCCTATGATAACTCTGAAACCTGAAAGGACAGAGCTTAGTCTCCATGTGGAGACTAGTCTTAAATGATTGAGAGACATAAACCGAACGGCTATCAGGACATGCATCCAACTGTGGACCGAATTGCTTTCCTGTGACGTCTGTCACGTGGAAGCAATTGTCATGTCTTGTCGCTCTTGTGGCAACATCAAAGATTTATAATCATAATCCCTTGTTGTCAAATGAAACCTCCATTTCTCGAGTAGGACAATCGATACGAGCATGGGTGGTGGCCAAGAATGATGGGGATCTGGTGAGCGACATCAGTGCTCTTTATGTCTAGAACAAGAAAATCGATAGGGAAGTAAAAGTCTTCGACCTTGACTAACACATCTTCCAAGAGTCTTCGCGGATGCTTGGAAGACCTGTCAGCCAACTGCAAGATAGTAGTCATGGGCTTCAAATTCCCAATCCCAAGGGTATCATAAAGGGAACTCAACAATATGTTTATGCTTGCCTCAAGATCGAGTAATGCACACTCGATAGTCATGTTTCCTATGACACACGAAATGATCGGTGCCCCAGGATCCTTGAGCTTGGGTGGGGCTTGGTACCAAAACACGGAGCTCACCTACTTAATTAAGAAGATCATCTTGGGCAATGACCTCAATTTTCTCTTCTGCGTACAAAGTTCTTTGAGAAACTTTATATAAATAGGCACTTGTTGAATGACGACAAGCAGGGGGACGTTTATGTCCGCCTGCTTAAACATATCAAGCATCTCATGAACGTGTGCCCTCTGCTTGCCAAAATCGTGCGATTTGGCCAAGGCCTCAAAAAAGGAGCTCTGGGAATATACGAAGAAGTCACAGGCCATGGGTCTTTCCCATTCTCCTTGGGACTAGTGGAGAAAATTGATTGGTCAGTAGGTAGGTCAGTGGGCTCGCTAATCAACTCCTGAGTAGGGTAAATTGTTTTCCCACTCCAAAGGGTCATAACAGAGTTGGCTTGCTCTTAGCTGGACTCTGTGAGGTGCAGGCCGTGATACATGGGTTCCTTACCCTTTGGGTTGGCGACAAACTGACTCAGAAGGCTTCTCTCACTTTGCTTGCTCAAGGCCTCAGCTAACTGGCCTATCTAAGTCTCTAGCTTTGCTATCGGCTGCGTGTGGGAACTGAAGTTGGCCTTATTATCAGAAAAGGCCTTGAGCAACTTTTCCTAAAAAGATGGGTTCAATGTGGGTTCATAAGGAGAAGGCAAGTTAAGTAGGGGATGGGCTTGTGAAATTGTGGTACATGAGAAACCTTATGGGAGGGTACCCTGTCTGTGCTGTGTCTAGAAAGGCATGTAGGGTGGCTCTTGTAGATTTCTCCACATAAAGTTAGGATGATTTTGCCATCTCAGGTTATAGGTAGGTGCATAAGGGTCATGCACCGGTCTGACGAAACCTTGAGAAATATTCACTTGCTTCTGAACGAATTCAGAATAGAGTGGTGCTGCCAAACACTCAGAAACCAAATGTGCAGGGCTAGCACATAGCTCACACACTTTTCCTACTTGATTTAGCGAAGCTGAGTTGGCTAGTAAGTGATCTACTTTTCTGGTCAACTGATTCACTTTGATTTTCAAATCATGTCTGGACCCAACTTTGAAAATCCTTCATTTCTTAGAACCACTAGGAACAGGTGTGGTCCTATCAAGCCGCGAAGATAGGGCATGGTGCATGGCATTTTTGCTCAATGTATCAAATAATGTTCATGCCTCATCCTCAATCTTGATCATGAATGTGACCTCACACGAAGAGTCAACCATTTTCCTGTCCTTCTCGGTCAAACTATTGTAAAAGTACTGCACCAGTTGCCAACCGGGCATCTGGTGTTGGGGGCACTTCCGGAGAAGATCTTTCATCTTCTTCCAGGTCTCATGAAACTGTTTGCCCTCAATCTGAGAGAAATTGATAATGGCTTTATGAAACTGATTCATCTTACCAATTGGGAAATGCCTCTTGAGGAACTTACGCTACATGTGTTCTGAAGTGGTAATTTGAATAGTATCGAGGGCCTTTAACCAGTGCTTGGCTTTGTCCTTGAGGAAGAACGAGAACAACGTCAACCTCAATGCGTCATCCCCAAAATTGTCGATCTGCATTATAGAGCAGATCTTGAGGAACTCATCGAGATAATGGTAGGGGTCTTCGTTGTTCAGGCCATAGAAGGATGAAAGCATTTAGATTATGTTGGCCTTTATCTCAAATTAAATGGCTCCTACATCGGGTCTAGTGATGTAGGAGGCGAGAGTGTAAACATTGGGAGTGAAGTACTCGCTAAGAGGATGGGTCAACTGTTGATCCTGAGCCATGGGGCCGGATCGATGGTCTTTCCTAATAAGGGACTCGGGGTACTCGACAATCTCAGCAAGCGAGCATCACCCTTGCATGCACCTGAGGGTAGACCGGTGCAACAACCATCCTAAGAGACTGATTTTCTAACTACTTAATGTATAGTACGGCCAAACCACAACAAAACACAAAGCAGGTAAAAGAAAAATAATACTAAAAAGCAGTAAACAAGCACCACGCACTTGCACCCAACCAGATATTATGCAAAAAGTAAACTATGATCACGATACCAATAATGCATAGTCACCTCTTAAGGGAAGCCTAATAGGAATAATAAGCTAGTATCTAGGGTATGCAAACACGTGGTTCTAAACCTAAATGCTGAAAAGAAACTAGACAATCCTAAATAATGAGCAAAGAAAGAAAACTAAACAGTCCTAATTAAAGAACATAAAGAAAACTAGCAACCTAACAAAACGCAAACAAACAATGACAATAAAGTGAATACTCGTATTAATCTCCATTCCCTGTCAACGGTGCCAAAAATTTGATGCAACTTTTTCAAAAAAGCATTTGAAAATTATATTTTCAGTAAAAAAGTTTGTGCAAACTATGCATCAAATAATAAAAACTAGTTCAGACTAGTGGTGAAGTCTGGGTCGAACTCAGAGAATGAAAAATACTTTGTATTCAAACAAACAATTAAACTACTTTTTATTGCCAGAAAGAAAAATCAATTAATTGAGTAAATAAGGAGAGAGTGCAGCCCTCTGTGGAGGACTTTAACAAATGAATAACGGCCTTATGACCAACCCAATTAAATGAATAAAATAAAATAAAACTTAATCTAAAAATAAAATAAAAGGCTTAAGTGCTTGAGCTTATTTTACCTCTTGTTTTGTTGCTATAACCTTTCTTTTCTTTTGAGGACTCCTTGAGGGCACTTTTGAGGGGCTTGAAGGGACCTAAGAAGGCACTTTAAGGGTACAAAAAAAGGCTCACTGCACGTCTAATCGCTTTCCTGCAAACCACAAAACACAACAAGACAAATAGAACTAAACAAAAATCCAATAACTATTGAAATAAAAATCAGCAAAAACAAAATTTAACTAGTTAGAAACAAACTACTAGACATGTAACTAACTATGAACCAACTAATAACAAACTAAAGTACTAAAAGACAAAATAACAAAACAACCTAACTAACAAATCAAAAAACTAATTACTAACAAATTAATGGGTGAAAATCAAATGAACGTGAGTCACTAACCGATGAAATGAATTAACGTCAATTGCTAAGAATAAATAAAAACTAACATCAATGGCCTAGCTAATGTCATGAACCACTACCACATGCTAGCAAATAACCACTAGAAAACATAAAAAGAAAAATGTTAACCAAAAGCAGCAATAGATGAAATAAACAATTACTAAAATATCAATTTGTAAAATAACCAGCTAATACAATGTGCTATAAACTAATGAAATAAATAGAATGACACACTAATGACTAATGTAAAACAAATTAAATGCAGCTAGTGAAATAATGCACATAAGACTAAAAGAACAACTAATTGAAACTCATTCGGCTAATGAAATAAAGAACATCAATAATAAAAAAATTGAACTAGTATTTAATGCAGCAAGGGAAACATGACTAATCCTAAAAAATCATGGAACATAAACTAAATGATTCCACTAATAAACCATCTACGTCAATTCTAAAAATGCAACTGACAAAGATTTCTTTTGGCAAACAAAAGAAAGGACTCAACTGATAAACAGTTGAGTCATTATTGACGCTGAATGCCCGTCTGCCAACAAAATTGATCTGCATGAACCCTAACAAAAATATTTAATGTTATGAATCTACCTAATGAACTTTAGTCTACCGCATAGTGGAATCATGCAGAAAACGCATGTCCACTATACCGTTTGACTCTATATGTTTTTTAAAATTAAATCTACTAAAAAAATATCTAGATTCAAAACAAGAATTAAGCAGACTGCAATTCTAAAAAAACTACGAATATCAAAATATATGATAAGCTATGTTGTGGACAATTTAATCTATTCTAAAATCCAAAACATGATCAAATCTATCCTATATGCAAAAAAATGAGATCTTAATCTATGCTACTTGCAATGAAGATGCATAAAACAAATATGATGCATGCAATGTATCTAAAGCTACGGAGATGGGGAGAAAAGGCTCACCTACGGATCACTTCTGATGGAGGGGTTGAGAAAAAGAAGATGTTGATCCCAGGCTGCATATGCACCTCCTCGATGAAGAAGAGGAGGCTATCACCGACGATGAGGCTAGAAGCAAGATGAAGAAGAAGAAGAAAGGAGGAAAGAGGGAGAAATTGACATGGAGAGAGAGAAAGCGAGGGGAAAAGAGAAGAGAGAAAGGGAGAAAGGGGGCGTGTGGTTTAGCCAAGAAAAATCATGTTCTTTGCTGGAAAACCTAATACTTATACTCTTAATTAGGGAAAAATATGAATTTCTAAAAAAGGTTCGATAATTTTTCAAGAATTTTCAAAAGAGACCTCTTCTAGAAAATGTGTTTTTTCTGAACCAATTAAAAAATTATGATTATATCATTAAACCCTAATCTAATTAAACTACGAATTAAAAAAAAATCTAACTAATAAAAACCCTAAAAAATGCTTGGCCAAACCAGAAAATGCGTTGTTTTCTGAAAATTCATTCTCGAAGCAATTTCTTGAATACAATGATAAGGATGGGTTTTTAATGTGATTTTATCATGAATCATGTATAAATAAAGATGAATATTATGTATGATCAATAATCATGTGATATGTTTTGACAGGGTGGTCTGAGATTACATAAAGTAGTTTAGTAGTCAAATATGTTCTTGAAGAGACACTAGGGTTAGGAGTGGGAGACTCAATTGGTGACGTGATGTTTGGTTTTGGATTGGGTTGTGGCACAAGAAGAGAGAAATAACTGGTGACTGAACTAGGACTTCTTGGTATAGGAGACACTGGGACGTTAGAAGGTAGGTTAGGTACAATCAAACTCTGACTTAGGTTAGATGGTGATGAGATAATGGTGGAATTAGGTTTAGGCATATATTGTCTTGTATCATGACTTTTTGACACTTCCTGATTCTGCAACAACTAGAAACTTTTTTAAAGGCAACAAGATTATTGAAACAAGTTTAAAGAAATATTCATTCATCAAATATCACATGCCTTGAAATATATACTTTATTTAACATAGGATTAAGGCACAAATATACTTTATAATTAGTTCCATAACCAATTATAGATTTCCTTTATTTTTGGAAAACAAAAATAATATTTTTTCCAACTTCAAAAAATCGCTATGTGGGTATAGAAAATTGTATCCGAATTTGAAAAAATATAGGGTACATTCTTAAAGGTAAAGAGTCTTTCATCCTTTGATAATGAGGGATCAACCTAATAAGGAACTTTCAATCCATTGTATCTAGAGTGACAACATTACAGTGATTCATACCTTTTCATGAATCCTATATAAAAATGCGAGTTTGGTATTGGGAACAATTGAAATTCAAAAGGAACACTAGGTAAACAATATACGAAATGTTAGACAATCCAAAATATAATTAAACACTTTAAATAATTGAAATAAGAATCAAATATCAAGCTTATGTAGCTCTTTCTACAACTGATGTGCATAAGGGAGTGCAAAGGACACTTCGACTACGCACGGTCTTCAAAAGACTAGTGAGATAGGGATCTGGATACTAGACTAGGCAGGGCTAGGATAAGGTGGGCTAAGTTAGGTTCTGTCGAGATTCCAATAGAGTAATGATGCTAAGGGACTTGAGGACCAGATGTAGAAATAGGGAGGGGTGCATCCCTATTTATAGATTTTTAGGTGGATTTAGATATGTTTCTTATGTATTCGGGATCCATCTAGTTGAATGATTGTTAGATGGATAGGTTTGAATGAACGGTTGAGATTCATCCAAGGTTTATTTCCTTGGATGTATGTTTGCAAGGAAAGTGAATTTGGAAGAAGGTGTCTTTCCAAATGTGAATTTAGAAGGCAAATTGAATTCCAAAGGCACATAAAAAAGGAAACTGATGACAATTAATGTTCATGATAACTCAGTGCTCACAACAACTTAGGTTGTCATTAGCGGTAGGTGCTAACGACACTTCTAGGTTAGGCAGGCAATGGTGATAATTGAATGAGTGTTAACGACAACTGAGGTTGTCATTAAGGGTGAATGATGTCACCTTTCATAAAGGAAGTCTCATCTTACGACAACGTAGGGTTGATGGTAACAACTGAAAGTACTTGCGACAATTCTTGAGCTTTGACAACAATTCTTGAAGGGATGATGATAACTCAGGTTGTTGTTAGGGAGAGTGGATGATATTTTGACTATAACGTTTCTCTCTAATGTTAGATTGAAGTGAGTTTTAATACGCTACAAAGCTAAGAATGTCATCGACATCTTTCATGTTGGTAAAATTTTTGAAAGGGGTCATTTTTTAGGGCCAAAATCAGATTGAATATAGTGAGATATATATTTTCTATGAAAAAATATCTCGGTCAAAAATTGAGTATACATATGCCCCTAATTGTTATTAAAAATATGAAGCTTGATTGGTAACAAATAAAGTAGCCATAACAGTGTTTGAAGAGAGTGAAAGATTGGCTCTAACAAGGCATTTTCGAAAAGAGATCTTTGACAAAAAAATGTATAGAAAACTTGACGAGAGCTAAAGATGTATACATAGCTTAACATGAGGGACTCCCTGTTTTCCCTGTCTGTATAGGCAGAAAGGTCTGGCCAAGATGGTTGATCTGCAAACTAAGCTAACATCTTGTTTCACATGAGGGCTCTCCCTTGAAGTCGGTGTTGTGAGTGGGAGATCTTACTGAACATGGTCAGACGAAGATAAAACAAGTATCTTGTCACTCAAAATTGCACGAAGATGACAGATGTGTTTTATAAGAGATAAAGACTTTTTCTTAAAAGATGAATATAGAGACAAACTTTTTGGGTAAAAGCATTGAAAAGACAGAGACATTTTTGGCTTTTTAGAAAGAAGTGGAATGAAATGGAACCTTTTTCAAGAACACGATTCTGAGGCAGGATTGAGTTAGGATGGTTTGTATGCTCGTCATTTGGGTTTCGGATTGCTCCAATTTGTGAGACAGCCTATGGACCCAATGTTCGTCTATCTATAGGTGAATCCTAAGATAGGGCTGAGTAGGCTTTTCCTATTAGGACATGGGATGAATGGGGGGGTTTCTGCATCATAAAAGTGGTTAACAAAAAGGATGCAAGATGCATAAATGCATGAGATGTGCATAAAATTTATATGGACAAGATGAATGAAGTGCTTACAAAATGCATAGAGATGCATGAAAATAATCACTGAAGGGACCTTTAAGGAGAGAGAGACTTGCTTGATGGGCTTCTCCTGACGACAACTTAGGTTGTCGTTAGAAATCTATTAATGATAACTGGCTACTACTGGTGATACCATGTTGGAACTAAATTCTATTTTATTCTATTGATGACGGCCTAGGTTGTCATTAAGAGACTTTCCCAAATTTTTTATGACAACTTGTTTTGTAGTTAAGGGACTTTCCCTTTTTCTTGATGACAACTGGACCTCGCAGATTTTCTTTTGGAAACTTGCCTTGACTACTGACAACAATCGCCGAACCTGCCGCATTTGTTGACGACAACTAACCCTTGGTTAACAACATTCTGAGTTATCGTTAACTTTTTTTTGGCAAGATTTTTAACCCGAGAGCTTCTATTTTGTTTTAGACCAACAATAAGCCCTTTCCAATTCTTTTTTTTTTTTGTGATTTTTTCCAGAGTTGCTGCCATGACCACTATCAAGAAGAATAATATCTTTGTTTTCCAAGCATCAACATCCTTGGATTGACCCATGAATTCTTTCACATAGATGATGGAGACTTGGTAAGGCCATACTTTTTATGTTTTTTTTTTTCATTATACTTTCTTCTTGATTTTCTTCCCTTTTTTCAAAATTCAAAAGATGTTCCTTCCATTGCTCCGCCCGCTTGGTTCATTGATTGGGTGACTGTATTTGAACTCTTTTATGAGGAGTACTTGGCAGCTTTCAACTTGTGGATTGCAGCTAGGCTTTGCTCATTCAAAGTCAATGGTTCTCTTATTTGGGCTCTTACGGAATGATGAAATCTATGAACGAACACATTCTAGCTTTCGATGGGGGCGCTTACTATCACACTGGATGAGTGCATCCATATTCTTGGGCTTATTGTCCCACCACGAGGCAAGGTAATGCAAGACCAATTTTTTTATGAATTGTCCTCCTTACGATGAACAAATTGCCTTGAGAAATCTAAGAGATTGCAATAGCTTCTCATGGACTATGATGGGGTCTCTTGCTTGGTTTTGCGGTCTCTCTGGAAGCATTTCACGGGGCTACTAGTTCTAAGATTGCATCTGGATAGTTTTTGACAGAGTTGCGAGGGAGCTTCACCTTATGCTTGGTGATGCAATGAATGCAATTTTTATACAAGAATGTACACGGTTACACGAATTATGCAAGACATTTTATATCCCAAAGAGTTTTGGAATGACCTAAAGGTCTCTAGAATAAAGTTGTTAACGATAACTCAGGTTATTATTAATGGCAAGACACAGGTTCTTGACGACAATTCTTAGGGGAAGAGTTGTCATTAGGGGTCATGAAAGAGTACTGACGACAACCTTTGTTTTCATCAGTAGTCTAGACCTTAAAATCCAAACTGCTGATGAGAAACTAAAGTGTACTAATGACAAGACGGGCTGACAAGTATTGTCGTTAATGGCCAGGTGGTTTTAAAACTCATTCAAGAACCTTTTGTCTGCCATTTTGAAAAACCTTGCACTTTTTCTAAGATTTTTTTGATGATTTTTGTAAAGTATGACTTCTGTAGGGAAAGAGCGTCTGATTCGACGGATCAGACTGTCTCCTCACCCGTAAATCACCTAGAAGCAAGCTAGGCCAAAAACTCTCATTTTTTTTAAATTTTGAATCTTAATTTGTTATACACCATCAGCCGATCTAGTTGGTTTGAATGGTTTTTAAGACAAAAATGACACTATATGAACCCTTTTCCTAGATAAAAAGCATATGAAATCGGCCAAAATCAAAGGGTGACTTTTTGGTTCCTAGAAAAATCCCAAATTGGGTTTTGATCAAAAATCCCAGCAAAAATGAGGTTTTTTGGGCTAACAGGGCATGACTTTTTGTTTAAAACACGTGAGGGATGTTTTAGAAAACCAAAATCTATTTTTTTTTTTTAAGAAAATCAGTTGGAAAGGGGATGGATTATTACTGAAAAAACATGGGATGTTGATGACAATTCATCATTGGCATCAGGTCCCTGACGACAATTCAAAGGGTCATGATTACAATACTTGAAGCAAAAAGTTGTCATCAATGGTCCTGAGCAGGAGTCTATACATTTTTTTGTCAAGACCTAGTTAACGACTATCTTAGTTGTCATTAGGAAGGTTCTAACAATAAAGCCCTTTTCTCCCAAAATGAATGCCTTTTGGAGGAGAAACTTACCTGGCTATTCTTGCAGAGAGGGGATGAAGAACTTACGAGCCTTGGCCTTTGTTCCCTTGGAGGGAGTGAAGTCTCCTTTGAGAGAGGCCTTGGGGGAAAGTGGTGCGCCAGAAGATCCTAAGGTGCTTCCATGCATGACTATACTAAGAGTAGGCTGAGGGAGGCTCATCCACGAGGCTTTGATAGACAGAGATGCTTTACCTACAGTGGAGGCTCCTCTGTCTGTACCTGTCAAACGTCATCAACGACAGTGGTTTAGCTCGAACGTCTCTTTTCTTTCATAGGTAGTGTTGGCATTTTTGCTGGACTAGGAGTGACACATTTTAGGTTTGGCTCTTGTGTGACAGGTGTGCCTCTGATTCTTTGTTGGCCCTTTTCATACTTTTCTGACTTGACTTCATGCTTTTCTAACTCAACTTATGAGCTTTCAACTGTAGGTGATTCCAAAGAACAGGGGTGTGGTCACACCTTACGTAATACCCACATTTTTTGAGGAATTTTTGTTAATTTTTGCAAATGTTTTTATATGTGATAAATTGATACTGCTAATATATATTAAGCATTATACTATATATTATGTACGACTTAAAAAAATATAGAAAATACACTCAAACGCCAAAGGGTTCTATCAACCCTAGTGAAAATTTTCTTTCAAAATTCATTTATGAAGAATTAGAATTTTGTAAGAATATATATAATTAAACTAGCCGAATTTTGGTTTAAACAAATCCACATTTTTGTATGAAAATAATTTGAGTGGCATTTAGTGTCACCAGCCTATTTCCTTCAATAGGCTAGCGTGGCACGATAGACCTTCCCTACCACCGTAAGCCTACTTATCGCTCGCTTGCCAGTCACGGAAGCTTGTAATCAGAGTGTAAGAGAGCAAGAGAGAATGGAAGGAGAAGAATTGCAATCATAAAAAGCAATCACAATGAGGGTGAACAAAAGAAAGCTCAGCACATTTAATTCATTCACAATTTAGCCCGTAGGCCTCTTACAGTTCAAGTATATTGGCTACCCCTTTGGGGTATTGATTAACCTGAACCGAGCAACTTACATAAGACTCAACAAAAGCAAAACAGACTCTAGATGCTACTTTACAATGTAAGTCACAAAAGAACATGCTCCCCCCTTCAAATCATGTGTCGTCCTCGGCACCATCTGTTTCATGGTAAGCCCTGACTTCAATCGGGTAGTGGTTGTTCATCCGGAAAGCTAGCTCCCATGTTGGTTCTATTGGTTTCGTTGTTTCCTCCCACTACACTAGATATTTCTTTGTTTCACCCAAGTAGTTGACCTTATGGCGAAAGATCTAATTGAGGTGTTTCTCGGCCCGTTATGTTGTCGGGGTCCTCTACATGATGGGAGCGCATTATGCATGTTATATTTTGGATCTTCGTTATCCATATGGAATTGTTTGAGGTTGCACACGTAGAGCATCGGGTGCACCTTGAAATCTGTGGGCAACTTCAGCTTGTATGCTAGTTTTCCCACCTTCTTTTGTGATGGCAAATGGTCCTTCATACTTTCTGATCAGTCAGCGGTGCCGCCCGCGGAAGATGCCTGTGCGACCAGGATAAAACTTCACCAACACTTGGTCCTTAACTTTGAACCTAGCGGGCCGACGATGCTTGTCTGCCCACTTCTTAATTCTCTTTGTCGTCTTGTTTAGGAATGTCTTTGCCAATTCATTCTACTCATGTCAGTCTCGAACAAACTGATAGGCGAAGGATGACCTCCTCTTTTCTTGTGTAGCTTAATTGTGCGGGGTCAGTGGTTGCTGCCCCATGACTATTTCAAACGGGTTATGGCTTGAAGACTCACTCTTCTGTAAATTGTAACAGAATTATGTCATGTCAATGAGCTTTACCCAATTTTTTTTATTGGCACTAACAAAGTGTCTAAAGTATTGCTTAAGTATCCCGTTGATGCACTCTGTTTTCCCATCAGTTTGCGGATGGAAGCTTGTTAAAAATAGCAAATCAGAGCCAAGTAGCCGAAATACTTTACGTTAGAACTTGCTCGTGA
The DNA here is from genome assembly GCF_984573655.1 of Nuphar pumila. Taxonomy (NCBI): domain Eukaryota; kingdom Viridiplantae; phylum Streptophyta; class Magnoliopsida; order Nymphaeales; family Nymphaeaceae; genus Nuphar; species Nuphar pumila. The sequence goes on along the minus strand of NC_143253.1, from coordinate 58,371,415 downwards.
AGCGAGCATCATGATCACACACAATGCTCTTTTGTATGCCCCAGTGCTTGACCATATGCTTTATAAACAACTCTACAAGGTACTCCTTAAAAGCTGAGATGAAGGTGACATACTTTGAGAAACGATCAACCACCACAAGGATGGAGCTAGTGCCATCTACCTTCGGCAGACTAACAATGAAGTCCATGCAGATGCTTTCCTAAGGACGTTCTGGAATCGGTAGATGCTCAAGGAGACCTTCTGTCTTCTAGTTGGTTCCCTTGTCTTGCTGGCAGATGAGGCACGTTCGCACATACCCCTTCATGTTGTCTCTCATTTACGGCCAATAGTAGCCCCGCTCAAGGAGTGCTAAGGTTCGCTCCTGACCAGGATGGCCAGTCCATAATGTATCTTGGAACTCCTTTAGCAATTCTCGGCGGAGGCTTCCCCACTGCGGCACAAAGACACATCTCTCTTTTGTCACGAGCAGGTCGTCCTGTAGCCAAAATTATCGAGTCTTCCCTACCTACCCCAGAGAAATAAGGTGTCATGTCGTCAAATCCCATTGCATACCTTTGCAGATGCAACTCAGCAAAGCGTCCTCCAAATGCACTTTGGAAGGCTTCGCACGTGCAACAGCCAGTTCAGCCCAGTGGCTCAAGGCATCCGCAACTACATTGGTCTTCCCAACCTTGTACTCTAAGGCAAAGTTGAACTTAGCCAAAAACATCTGCCACCGAGCTTGCTTAGGCATCAACTTCTACTGTATCTGAAAATAGTTTGTGGCAATATTGTCCGTCTTGACGATGAACTGGGCACCCAGAAGGTAGTGCCGTCAAGTCCTGAGGCAATACACGATGGTTGTCATCTCACGTTCATAAACCGTGTAATGCCTCTCTGCATTCTTTACCTTACGACTCTCATATGTGATCAGATGGCCGTCTTACATAATAACTCTGTCGATGACAAAGTCTGAGGCATCTGTGTGGACGTCAAAGGGTCTCGAGTGATCACGCAGTCGTAAAACTAGCTCCTTTACTAAGGCTTTCTTCAAGCCATCGAAGGCATCTTGGCATGCTCCTGTCTAGAGCCATACCTGATTCTTCTTTAGCAGGTCAGTGAGAGATGCAACAATAAGGGAGTAACCTTTAATGAATCGTCGATAGTAATTTGTCAAACCAAGGAATGACCGCAACTCTAGCACTTTGCTTGGTGGAACCCATTCCTGGATGACTCTTATCTTTTGCCTATCTATGCACAACACACCACCGTGAATACCCCAAATTTTTGTAAATATTCCCTTTTCGCTATTGCCCCCTATTGTCTGAGTAAATTGAGTTAGTTTCAATCTAAATTCTAGTTATTTCTTGGATTTTACTGGAATTAAATCCATTTTATATATCTGACTCGATTTTGGATCTGGATTCAATGCTAAAATCTCAATCTAAGCCTCATTATCCAATTTTCAAAATTGAATTCGCAAAAATATCAAAAATAATTTCTGAAAGGCTCGAATAATCGATCTGATCTCTATTTAGGTTCGATGATCTGTATTTCTTGGCTTAAGGTTCAAAGCTTGAATATTTCCTCAAAATCTGGGCCTAAACCCATTTTCTGAAGAAAGTTTCCAAATGATAAACTGAATTCTCATAAAACCCTTCTTTTGTAAATATTTCTAAAAAAATATAAAAAATACAACAAAAAAATTTAAATCCCTTATTTTCCTACAACTTTAGAGTTTTATTTAAAAAAAAAATAGAAAATACAAAGAAAATACAAAAAAATGGCTCTTAAGCCTCTTTTTGAAACCCGTTTGTGTTAACCATCACCTTTTAACAAAAAAATTATGAAAAGGACATTGTTTTTTAAAATTTTCAAAAATCAAAAGGGTCAAAATAGCAAAAAACCTAACAGCCTCCTCCGTTGCCAAGGAGAAACCGCAGGAGAGAGCTCCACCAACCCTTGGACCATCGTCTTCGCCCTCTCCCGTTTATCTCCAACGACCCCCCCCCCCCCCATCTGCCTCTTCCCCTCTCGCTCGCTCGATCCGCCATTGGATCGACATCCTTCCTCTCCCTTTCTCGTTCATCCCCAACCATTTTCCCTTCCCGAATCTTCCTCCCCCTCTATAAAAAGAGGCGCAGGGGAGGGGGTTGGGCATCGATTATTCTTCTCCGACCTTTCCATCAGTTCTCACCTCCTTTCACTTTCCATCGATTGACATCAGCTCTTACCCCGACACAAGGGGATTACATTCCACCAAGTTCGCACTTCCCCTTTCCTTTTCGATTCCTTCTAGTGCTTCCCCTCTAAGCTACTGAAAGAATCACCCTACAGAGCTTCAGCAAGGTTCATGACAAGTGCCCCTTCTTTCCTCTGTGATTTTCTTTTTGGGTTTTCGTTGGATTTTCTTGTTTTGGTTCCCCATTAATGCACATCCTGTAAATCCGATTTGCATTTAGCAACATCGGTTTACACGGTGCTATATCAACGGAACAAACATGTTCCAACATTTTGGTCTAGTGTTTGTATTGTTATTTTCCCCGTTTCCATTTTGATTATCGTTGATTTTCAATTTTCTGCTTATCTTGCTATTTACTTTAGCTAGCTTCTGCATTTTGATTTCCCCATATTAGGGAGTATTTTAATTATTCTGAGATTACTGCATCTATCCCTTGAATTGTCACCAGAACGTGCGGCCATGCGGTAGCGTGAGCTTATCCATTTCTAGAAACCCCAAAGGCCTTGTATGTTCTGAAATTCCACTAGAGGGGGGGTGAATAGTGAAATACGATGCAATTTGATATAATAAAAAATAAAGCAATAAGGCACAACACAATAAACACAGGATTTATACTGGTTCGGTCAAAACCTTGACCTACATCCAGTCCCCAAGCAAACCGCTTGAGCTTTCCACTATAACATCCGAGTCACCGGATAAATAGTACAACACCCTCTTCCTCAAAGGTCATCTTCTCTCAACAGAGAAGAGGCACACCCTCTTCCATAGAGGTCTTCTTCTCTCAACAGAGAAGGACAACACCCTCTTACACAGAGGTCTTCTTCTTTCAATAGAGAAGGACAACACCCTCTTTCTCAGAGGTCTACTTCTTTCAATAAAGAAGCAATACCGTGAATAACAGAAAGTTACAATATTTCCTATAGAACCTTCAGGATGATTTGAATGCACGAATGAAGGATTCTCAGAATGTTCTGTTTGTCACTCAGAAGATACTCTTTGTCAAAGAGTTATTTTTGACTTTTTCTTTTTCTTTTCTCTTTCTTTTTCTAGGCTCTCTTTCAAATATCGAATAGGTATTTTTCTCGTTGTAAGCTCACTTGTCTATTCCATTCCCTTCTGTCTTGAATAGATCATTTGAGTGTGTTTTTATAGCTTAAAAAAATAGTCATTGCCTTTTTGAAATCGTAGCCTTTTTGAGAAGTGAAATGTCATGTCATTTCAAAAAACATCTTTAGAGAAATTCGAGAAAGTCTTCTTTCCATAAAAGTAAAATATAGGGTACACTAGTCGTTTTAGTATTTTAGGTAATACATATTTTATGTAAAAAGTCTATTTCTTACAATAGTACATTGAACGTTGGATAGTAGGCTATTATGTAGTTTTGTCTTTATTCTAATTAATGATTTGAGGTACATAAGTACTTCTTTACTTTAAATGAGTGTAAATACAATGAATGCTTTGAGATATTTATTTGTACATAGTCATGTCAAGTGTTTTCTTTATGTTGTGTTTTTCAAAGTCTACAGAGAGAATGAAGACAACAAGTAAGTCGACATTCTTGAGAAGGATATTTAACTAGGATTCTTTACAGAAGGTATTTAATGCTATACAAAGGGAATGATGACTTCAAGTAAGTCGACATTCTATGAGTTTGTAAAAAGGTAACTAGAGTCTTTTCAAAACCAATATTATATTTGTTTTCTTTGTGTAGCCGATTTCATGTTTTATCTTTTTCCTATATTTGAAATCATTTCTTTAAAGAAGGTAACTAGAGTCTTTTGAAAACATATTATAATTGTTTTCTTTGTGTAGCCGATTTCATGTTTTGTCGTTTTCCTATATTTGAAATTATTTCTTTAAAGAAGGTAACTAGAGTCTTTTCAAAACATATTCTATTTGTTTTCTTTGTGTAGCCGATTTCATGTTTTGTCTTTTTCTTACTTTTAAAATCATTACTTTTCAAGTTGTCTTGTATATGATTTAAGGTACGATTATTACATTTTGAAATCATGTCAAAATACCTTTTTCATAAAGGGTTGTAAGAAGATACAATTATTTGTTTTCAAAAAGGAGCTTTTTGAAACTATCGTATACTTTTATGAAATAGCTTTTATGAGTGAGTATGTAATATGCAATATGCATGCTTCTGAAGGTTCTGTTACAAAAGACTCTAAAGAAGAAAAAATCTTCAACTTGAGGAAGCCGGTCTCTTTAGATGGTCTTTAGGAGTGCATGGCTCAACAAGCTTTTTCTTCAAGGAGTATGATTGCACCATAGTTGTACTTGAACAAGAGGTCTCCGTCCTTTTTGAGTGAGATATCCTTGCATCAAATACTCGTTAGATATATGGCAAAACATATCCAGTCATTTTATAACATTTTTTAAGAAGACATATTATCATATCATATGAAATCAAATAAGACAGTGTATTATATTATGTGACATCAAAACAGAGTTTCTCAACATTCTCCCCCTTTTTGATGATGACAAAATATGCTCCCCTTGTCAAAAAGACATTATGCATAGAAATAATACTTATCATAATAATATTGAAAAAATGTTAAATACGAGTAATTTTCTCCAATAATGGAGACAGGATTTCTCCCCCTTTGTCATCGACAAAAAGGAAGGGATCAGAGTAAGAGAGTTATTACAGACCACAAAATAATGTAAAGTTATTAGAGACCGAATAAAGTACAGCTAGTACAGTCTAAAAGATAAGTTGTTGGATGTTGGAGCATCTTCATCAGAGCCGGGAAGGTGCAGGGACCTTAGATTGAAGGAAGTAGCATCGAGGACCTGAGAGGGATGGAGGATAACTTCGTTTTTAAGGGGGTACTTTGAAGTTTTTAACATGGGAGTTATAAAACACCCAAAAAGAAGAGGCTGGAATTTTTGATAACGAATAAAAAGGTCGAAAAGGACCAGTTTATCGGAGTAGAAGAAAAAATTGCGTAGAGAAGGAGAGAGATTTTTCTTGGTACTAATCCTTTGCGTGGAGGCTTGGGATAGATATTGTGGAGAAGAATCTGGGCAAGCAGTTAAGCATGAGGTTGGAGATTCCTCATGTGCCAGGGAAGTTGTGAGCAGTTGGTGCAGAGAAGAATTTTTCGAAGTACCAACCGGTCGAGTGGTACTATGTTGTCTAGGTCTATGCCGGTGGAAGGAAGATTTAGAATACTGCCTAATAAGGAAGCATGAAAGAACATCAGGCATCCGCGTACTTTGGTGGTGATGGTAGTTTCCTCATGATCAGAGGAAAAATTTGTGTAGAAGAGTCGGACGAGTTTGGGATAGTAAGCAACTTGGGATGAAGATCCTAGTAAGTGTTTAAGTTCGGGGAGAGATCTTTCTAGGTCAAATAATTCAAAGTCGTCGTAGTTAACCAATTTACCTTCATGAATTGGTCGAGAGCAAAGGGAGTTGTAGAAGTGAAATAGATCGGGATACCTTAGGTCGACGACAGTGATTGCAGTGTTTGATGAGGAAGCCATGGCAAGAGCTTAGAAAGAACGAGCAAGAGAAAAAGACTTGGAAAGAGTAAGAGTTTGTAAGAGAATAGAGAAAATTGTGGGTAATGAAATATGAATCAATCTAATAAATAAAAGAAGAAAAATAATGGTGATAAGAAATGAATGACATTGGAGGTGAAGGATTTTTAGATTTTAGTGGAAAGAGGAAATGCATGAGTTGTAAAATAAGAGACTTGTGAATGACAAATCAAATCAATTTTGGAAGAAAGTGTATTATATTAGTATAGATATTAAGGACATAGTTTCGAAATAATTTTTCTATATATGTAACAAATTTACTATGGGCAATCTTGTTGGATAGTGAGAAGAGTCATGAATTGAGTATGAAGTGTCATATTAAACGTAAGAGAAAGAATGATTCAAGAGTTTTTTTTTAAAGATTTTCGTGAAGATCATGAAGAATAGATAGAGAGTGAATAATGGCCTAATAAGAACAAACAACTTTTTCAAGAATTTACTTTATGTGAAAGCATTCCAAAATCGTGAAGAGGGAGTTTGGAATAGGACAAACATGAGAGTATGAGGAAATGCAATAATTTCTTATTTAAGAAGTGTATATTTTGATATACGTGAAAGGAGTGTGAATAGATATAAAGGAGGGTGATACGGATATGTAAAGAAATGAGAGTGGTCATAAAGGACACCAATCACTTGAAGTTGGATAGGAGATGTATGACATAAAGTGGAGTTAAGGACAAGGTTTTAATGAATCTCGATTGGAGAGAGATATAAAATATATGAGAGAGTCATGGTCACGGATGAAAAGGGACTTCGTATAATGTAGAAAGAGAGAGAGAGATAAAAAGGTGATACAAATCGTACAAGTTTTTGAAAAGAGAATTTTACAACACTTTTTCGTAAAAGATGTAAAGCATGAAGAGATGATAATAGATTGTTCTTAGGCTATGATATAATAGATGATATAGTAAAAAATTTACGTGAAATATAACAACTTAAAAGGTGGTACGAGAGGATAATCAATTGAATTTTTCATGAAAGACATTAATATTTTAGTGAAGTGTCTCGATAGAAGGAAAAAGAAGACATGATAGAAATAGAGTGTACGTAATATATGATATAACAAATGATATAGTAAAAATTATACGTAAAACATAACAACTAGATCTTTAGAAGAAGGTAAACTGAACTAAAAAGATAATCATTCGATTTTGACTAAAATTTGAACAGCCAGATTTCTCATAAAATAATATGTTATCATGTTGAAGGTGAAGCAACTTATCGTAAGAGAAGTTTTCACAAAAGAAAAAAATAATAAAGGAGTTATGAGTTGAGTGATGTGAACAATGTCATGATAGCTTTTACTTTAATATAATTAGTTCTTATGGATATGAGTGAAAGGAAATAAGACAAGGAGTCATTATGGATGTGTACTTGAAAGATGACAAGTTGAAAGACATAAAGAATGTGTCTTATAAGAGTTTAGAGTATACGTGAATATGGAAACCTAGTTTGACTAACAAAAAATCGATAAGAAAAAAAACCTTTTAAAATAAGATTTTAACATAACTTATAAGAAGTATTAATTTTAATAAGTGTGATTAATTTATAAGTCACTTAGTTTGCATATTCCTAGTTCTCTTCTAATTCGTGTAAAGTCTTCATGTTTCAATGGTTTAGTGAATATGTCTGCTAACTGTTGATTAGTGAGGATGAATTCGAGTTTAATTATGTTGTTTAAGACTTGTTCTCTTAAGAAGTGGTGTCTTATTTGAATGTGCTTAGTTCGTGAGTGTAAAATAGGATTCTTAGATAAGTTTATAGCACTAGTATTATCACAGAAAATAGTTGTATTTTTAAAATTTAAACCAAAATCTTTTAAGGTTTGTTTCATCCAGATAACTTGTGTACAAGCTAGGCTAGCAGCAATGTATTCAGCTTCAGTAGTTGATAAGGATACACAGTATTGTTTCTTACTGAACCATGATACTAGTGAGTGCCCTAGCATATGACATGTTCCACTTGTGCTTTTTCTGTCAGATTTACTTCCAGCAAAGTCAGCATCGCTGTATGAGATTAAATCAAATGTAGAGGATTTTGAATAGAATAATCCAAAATCAACTGTGTCTTTTAAATATCTCATTATTCTTTTTACAGCTTTAAGATGTGATTCTTTTGGATTTGACTGAAATCTAGCACACAAGCAAACACTGAACATAATATTTGGACGGCTAGCAGTTAAATATAGTAGTGATCCTATCATACCTCGGTATACCTTTGTATCCACAGACTTACCATCTTCATCTTTGTCCAAAACAGTAGTAGTACTCATAGGAGTGGTTTTTGAAGCAGTTGAGTTCATGTTGAACCTCTTCAGAAGTTCACGAGCATACTTAGATTGATTGATGAAAACTCCATCCTTGGTTTGCTTAATATGCAGTCCAAGAAAGTAGTTGAGTTCTCCCATCATACTCATTTCAAATTCCTTCTGCATGGACTTAGAAAATTCTTCACAGAGAGTGTTGTTAGTAGATCCAAAGATTATATCGTCTACATATATTTGAACAATTAGGGTATGATTATTCACTATTTTCACAAAAAATGTCAAGTCTGCTTTGCCTACTGAAAAACCAGTTTTTAATAGAAAGGTTTTGAGTCTGTCATACCAAGCACGAGGTGCTTGTTTTAAGCCATATAAAGCACGTTTTAGTTTGAAAACATGATCTGGATATTGTTCATTCTCAAATCCTGGAGGTTGTTTTACATAAACTTCTTTACTTATAAAACCATTTAAAAAGGCACTTTTAACATCCATTTGATATAATTTGAAATCCATATAGCTTGCATATGCTAAAAACATTCTAATAGATTCAAGTCTAGCAATAGGAGCAAAAGTTTCATCAAAATCAATACCTTCCTCCTGGTTGTATCCTTGAGCTACTAGTCTGGCCTTGTTTCTTATAACATTACCTGTTTCATCTAGCTTGTTTCTGAAGATCCATCTTGTCCCAATGATCGAATGATCCTTTGGTCTTGGTACAAGATCCTAAACTTCATTCCTTTGGAATTGATTCAGTTCTTCAGTCATGGCTAGCATCCATAACTCATCGATGATAGCTTCATCAATCTTCTTTGGTTCAAGTTGAGAAATGAATGCCATATTTGCAATCCGTTCTAGCTGAGCTCTAGTCTGAACCCCCTTTGTCAGGTCTCTCAAAATCTGCTTTTGAGGATGATCTTTGATATCGACAAATGTTCTTTGATGATCATCTTCATTAGACTTAGTTGTGTTATCTAAAAATAAATCTGTACTTTCAACATCATCATCGTTAGTTTGCTTATGAACAGATTGATCAATAGATTCACAGAAACTAACATGCATAGATTCTTCAATAGACTTGGAACTCTTATTGAAAACCCTGTATGCTTTACTATGACTTGAATATCCTAAAAATATGCCTTCAATAGATTTAACATCAAATTTATCTAGGCTATCTTTTGTGTTTAGGATAAAGCATTTACAACCAAAGACTTTGAAATAGTCTATTCTTGGAGTTCTGTCATAGAATAATTCATAGGAAGTTTTATTTAATAAGGGTCTAATGAGAACTCTATTTGTTATGTAGCATGCAGTATTAACAGCTTCTGCCCAAAAAGATTTAGCAAGATTATTGTGTTGGAGCATAGTTCTAGCAGATTCCTGAAGGGTTCTATTCTTTCTTTCTACTACACCATTTTGAGGTGCAGCTCTAGGAAAGGCAAAGTTATGAGAAATACCATGCAAGTTACAAAAATTTACAAAAAGTTCATTTTCAAATTCTCCTCCATGGTCACTACGGATTTTAACAATAGAACAAGATTTTTCATTTTATAATTTTTTACATAAAATTTCAAATTGACAAAACGTATCACTTTTGTTTTTCAAAAATATTACCCAAGTAAATCTTGAGTAGTCATCTAGAATGACAAAAACGTATTTATTGTGATTATGACTAGCTACTCTAGAAGGACCAAAGAGATCCAGGTGGAGAAGCTCTAGAGGTCTTTTGCTTGAAATGACATTTTTTGATTTAAAAGATGATTTAGACAGTTTTCCTAATTGACATGCATCACAAAAATAATCCTTTTTAAAAGATATTTTGGGTAACCCACGTACTAACTTATCTTTAGCTAATTTAGACATGTACTTAGAATTTACATGACCCATTCTCATGTGCCATAAATGTTGAGAGTCATTATTAGCTATGAGGCAATGTTCTGTGATGTTTTCTAGGTATAGTTCATATATATTATTTTTTCTTATACCTTTTAAGATAATATTGTCGTTGGTGTCTGCTATAAGACAAGCATTATGATTAAAGCTAACATTATACCCTGTATCACACATTTGACTAATACTTAGAAGGTTATGTTTTAAGCCTTTAACCTGGAGAACGTCTTTGATAAGAGGTTTATCTATATTTCCAATATTACCAATACCTATTATCAAACCTTTGTTGTTATCTCCAAAGGTGATGGTTCCTCCTTCTTTTTTATGAAGAACAACAAAGAGGTCTCAATGTCCAGTCATGTGTTTTGAACATCCACTGTCTAGTATCCATTTGTTCTTCTTGTTTGGAGCCTGCAAATCATTAAGTAAAATTTCTTTTTGGTACCTAGTCGGGTCCCTTTTTGTTAGACTTTGGAACCCATATCCATTTAGATTTGGGTTTGTATACAGCCTTAGAGGAGTTCAAGAAGTTAAAATTATAATACTCCTTTTTAGGATCAGAAGAACTTTTCACAAACGTGGTCTTTTGATTCATACAAGAAGGTTTGTTAAAATGAGAGTAGCCAATACCATTCTTGTAAAAAGACACTTTTTGAGAGGATAGGAGTTTATCCAAGTTCTCTTTTCCTTTAGTAAACTTGAAAACCGTTTTCATAAAGTTCTCAGTTTTACTTTTTAATTCTGAAATTTCTACTTGCAGATTTTTAGTCTTGGAGCTGGTAGAAGAGATTTGAGAAGTAATAAGAAGATTTTTCTTTTGTAACTCAAAATTTTCAATACTGAGTTTTTCATTTTTCAAAATGTGCTCTAGATTCTCAGATTTCAACTATTTATTTTTTAGAATCGTTTTCCTTGATTCTTCAAAAAGTTCCTGAAAGGCATTTTGAAGTTCTTTAAAGGAGAAATCAAAAGATTCACTTACAGAGCTTTCTGCCATGAAGCACATGTTGGCGGTTTCTGCTTCATCATCATTTGACTCTTTACTGGTGGATGGTTCTGAATCATCCCATTGAGCATGCAGAGCCTTTTTCTTGAAGAACCTTTTCTTTGGTTCCTCAATCTTGGATTTTCTTTTGAGAAGAGGACAGTCACGTCTCAGGTGACCTGGCTTATTACACTGGTAGCACATAGAATCTTTTTTTGGGTCTTTTCTTTCTTTGTGCTTATTTGGAAGTTGGTTCCTTCTCATAAAGTGCTGAAATTTTCTGGTGAGTAGCGCCATCTCAGTTTCTTTTTCTGAGTCCTCATCCTCAGAAAGGGCTGGGAAGGCTAGAGTTTTCTTCAAAGGTTGTTCTTCTTCCCTTCTTTCCTTCATATGGACTTCATAGGCCATAAGATTGCCTATTAAATCGTCCAGGGTAAGTTTGGACAAATCTTGAGCTTCTTCAATAGCAGTAGTCTTTTTCTCCCAATCAGTTGTGAGAGATCTCAAGATTTTCTTCACATTTTATGTCTGGGAGTGGGTTACACCCAGAGATTTCAGATCGTTGGTGATGTTGGTGAATCTGGTGAACATCTCTGTGATGGGTTCATCTTTGTTCATTTTGAACAACTCATATTTTCTGACAAGAGATGAGATTTTGGCTTCTTTCACTTTGTTGGTACCTTCATGAATAACCTCCAAAGAATGCCAAATATCATATGCAGATTTACATATAGATATTCTATTGAATTCATTCTGATCGATGGCACAATATAAGGCATTCATAGCCTTTGCATTTAGGTTTGCCATTTTCTTTTTTTCATCAGACCATAAGTTATAGTCTGCGGAAGGAGATGTGTATGGATGCTCAACAATTTTCCATACAGCAAAATCTATGGATTTGAGAAATATAGTCATTTTGCACTTCCAGTATCCATAGTTGGAGCCATTGAAGAAAGGAGGACGAGATGCGTGTTGACCTTCAATATCACGAGCATAAGAGGTAGATGCCATATGTGCTGGAAGACTTGTTATGTCGAAACCAGCAAGTCTGCTATGATACCAAATGAAATTCCACTAGAGGGGGGGGGGGTGAATAGTGAAATACGATGCAAGTTGATATAATAAAAAATAAAGCAATAAGGCACAACATAATAAACACATGATTTATACTGGTTCAGTCAAAACCCTAACCTACATCCAGTCCCCAAGCAAACCACTTGAGCTTTCCACTATAACATTCGAGTCACCCGATAAATAGTACAACACCCTCTTCCTTAGAGGTCTTCTTCTCTCAATAGAGAAGGGGCACACCCTCTTCCACAGAGGTCTTCTTTTCTCAACAGAGAAGGACAACACCCTCTTACACAGAGGTCTTCTTCTCTCAACAGAGAAAGGCAACACCCTCTTTCTCAGAGGTCTACTTCTTTCAATAAAGAATGAATACAGTGAATAACAGAAAGTTACAATATTCCCTATAGAACCTTCAGGATGATATGAATGCACGAATGAAGGATTCTCAAAATGTTCTGTTTGTCACTCAGAAGATACTCTTTGTCAAAGAGTTATTTTTGACTTTTTCTCTTTCTTTTTCTAGGCTCTCTTTCAAATATCGAATAGGTATTTTTCTCGTTGTAAGCTCACTTGTCTATTCCATTCCCTTCTGTCTTGAATAGATCATTTGAGTGTGTTTTTATAGCTTAAAAAAATAGTCGTTGCCTTTTTGAAATCGTAGCCTTTTTGAGAAGTGAAATGTCACTTTAGAGAAATTCGAGAAAGTCTTCTTTCCATAAAAGTAAAATATAGGGTACACTAGTCGTTGTAGTATTTTAGGTAATAGATATTTTATGTAAAAAGTCTATTTCTTACAATAGTACATTGAACGTTGGATAGTAGGCTATTATGTAGTTTTGTCTTTATTCTAATTAATGATTTGAGGTACATAAGTACTTCTTTACTTTAAATGAGTGTAAATACAATGAATGCTTTGAGATATTTATTTGTACATAGTCATGTCAAGTGTTTTCTTTATGTTGTGTTTTTCAAAGTCTACAGAGATAATGAAGACTACAAGTAAGTCGACATTCTTGAGAAGGATATTTAACAAGGATTCTTTATAGAAGGTATTTAATGTTATACAAAGAGAATGATGACTTCAAGTAAGTCGACATTCTATGAGTTTGTAAAAAGGTAACTAGAGTCTTTTCAAAACCAATATTATATTTGTTTTCTTTGTGTAGCCGATTTCATGTTTTGTCTTTTTCCTATATTTGAAATCATTTCTTTAAAGAAGGTAACTAGTCTTTTCAAAACATATTATATTTGTTTTCTTTGTGTAGCCGATTTCATGTTTTGTCTTTTTCCTATATTTGAAATTATTTCTTTAAAGAAGGTAACTAGAGTCTTTTCAAAACATATTCTATTTGTTTTCTTTGTGTAGCCGATTTCATGTTTTGTCTTTTTCCTACTTTTAAAATCATTACTTTTCAAGTTGTCTTGTATATGATTTAAGGTACAATTATTACATTTTGAAATCATGTCAAAATACCTTTTTCATAAAGGGTTGTAAGAAGGTACAATTATTTGTTTTCAAAAAGGAGCTTTTTGAAACTATCGTATACTTTTATGAAATAGCTTTTATGAGTGAGTATGTAATATGCAATGTGCATGCTTCTGAAGGTTCTGTTACAAAAGACTCTAAAGAAGAAAAAATCTTCAACTTGAGGAAGCTGATCTCTTTAGATGGTCTTTAGGAGTGCATGGCTCAACAAGCTTTTTCTTCAAGGAGTATGATTGCACCATAGTTGTACTTGAACAAGAGGTCTCCATCCTTTTTGAGTGAGATATCCTTGCATTAAATACTCGTTAGATATATGGCAAAACATATCCAGTCATTTTATAACATTTTTCAAGAAGACATATTATCATATCATATGAAATCAAATAAGACAGTGTATCATATTATGTGACATCAAAACAGAGTTTCTCAACATGTTCCTGTAAATCCTCTATGCATTCTATCCTTTTCTTTTCCCCGTAATGGTCTCTTTTAAACTCAATGGCTTTCAAAATAAAGATTCGATCTGATCCAGTATCAGATCGGGTTTTATTCTGCCATAATCTCTTATTCATCCTACATTTTATCTGTTGTCTACTCTATTAGCTATCTCTGTGTTTTTTTTTCTTGATATAATGTATTCTGTAATTTGCTTGTTATTCCATTATTTTGTCATAAGCATCGATACCTGTTGATGCTTCATCCCTGCCATTTATGTTAAAGATAGTCAGGATGCACTTGCCGGATTAGTGTTTGCTCTCAATTGAATATAGTGATATGTTTTGATGGCATCCATTTTCTTTCCCTTTTCTTATTGTAATGTAATTTGAGGTTCAGTCACTGTGTGAGTAATAAGAGTCGTCTGTTGTGTTAAGCTTACCACCATACATCCATTAAGCGGATCGATTACCACTCACCCAATTCAAGTTCATCAGGAAATCCCTTTGAATTCACCAAGAATTCATAAGCAGAGTAGATCTGTCCGGACTTCCCTTTCTTGTTATTTCCCCTTTCTCCTGGTTTTCCATGCAAGCTTTTAACACATGACATTTTAGTAGATTACTATGGCAACCCAAAAGAAGAATGTAAAAGGCTTTTTGCAGATATGAGATACAAATACAAAGTCAAGAGGATAGATCGAGGTAACAAGTTCAACAAAAGCAGGAGTGTTGATGGTGGTTCTGGGGAGGTTTCTAGCTAAATTTTGGCTTCCAGCGTCAGAGGTCCCGAAAGTAGTTTACAGGCTTCTAGATTGCAAATACCTGATTGAAAGTCATTATGAGCAATCTTTGGGGAAAGAAGCATGCATGAGGAAGCCATCATTGATGGTACCATCCCTATTCACATATTGGCCCAGGATCCAGAAAATGAACTTTTAACTTAGCATAATTAATGGTTTCAATTCTCTCTCTCCACCTCATTTTCATTAAAAGGGCTTGAAAACAAGGGGATGACGTTGGCATTCTACAAATTTTGTTGGCATATTTATGCTGCTAACATCTTTTACCCTGAATCGTCATTGTTGTATCTGCCATTTGCGATAGCAAACTCCTTTCCCCTTCAAGCCTTCTTGGTGGGTATATGACTCAATGCCTTTGGAGACTGTTAAGTTTTAAGAGCTTGGAAATACAGTAAAGCTAACTTGGTTGCTCATTTCTCTATAGGACTCCGTATGTTTAAAAGTGTTTAGTTGCTCTCGGATATTGAACATTTATCGGCAAATTACTCATGTTGCAAAACTTTTTTTTTATTTATCGTGTGATGCTGAATTTCTGTGGTCCCACTTCTTCTTTTTTTTTACAAATAGCTCTCTACCTGTATTTTTCCATCTCAGTCATCCATGAAATTATGTCTACTCTTGGTATATGTTAGGTATCATAATTATTTTGGTCTACTATAAATGACATTTGAAAGTTGATGCTCCGCACAGGAATACTAGTTGTCAAGATTTCTTTCTTGGTTGGTTAGTGACCCGAAATTGACCTAAACCATATTCAAGTTGTCAATAAACTCAGATAGCTCAAAGATAGTAGCCACTAGCATTCTGGATCAGTGATGTATATAGGCGTGTTGACCCAAAGTATTACTAGTGCACATCAATTTAAGGTCAGATTACTATTTGACTGTAGAAGGGATTCTATGAAAACACCATCTGAAACCTAAGTTTGACATGGGTCACTTAAGAGGGCTGCACTGTAGAGGGACCAGTGATCGACTGTGTAATGACCCATCAATTCCATCTGCAACTAGAAAAAGTTGACCGTGATGGCCCTAATTACCCAATCCACTAAATGTTCTTATCTTAGTCGCCAAAAGACTGACATTTCTTAGCAGTTCCCTGTGAAATAGCAATCTGATGCCCTTTTGCTCCTCTGCAAAGTGGCGGGAATTGGTGATCTAATCTTAACAATTGGCTATAGCTGATGGGGAAAATGACCCAGATAGCTGATATTGGAGTTGGGGTATACGGTCAGGAAGGATGCCAAGCATGTCATGGCATCAGATTTTACTGTGAGTCGGCTCAGATCCTTAAAAGGATCACTATTTGCCGATAGGACATCTGCTCAGGGTGTAGGAAAACGTTGTTCTACATGGGTTTGGACTGGCCACAGCCAGCCGTGGCCCCAAATTTTTTGGCATTGGCATATATCTATCTCCACAAGGGCAATCTCATCTGAGTGTGTCTTACGCAGAGCCTGATGACAACTGTCAGCAGCATGTGCTTCTTTGCCACGTCATTTTGGGAAATATGGAATAAGTCCAGCCTGAGTCTCATCAATTTCACCCAAGTGATAAAAAAAAAAAATTGACAATGGTGTTGATAATTTGAATGATCCAAGACATTACATTGTCTGGAGTACTCATAGGAATGTACACATTCTTCCTTAATATGTTTTTAAGTCAGTCTCCATGATAATCGTAAAGGGACATTGAAGGGAAGGAATTTAGTGCGCACTTCATGTGGTGCTCCTGTAAGTACTAATTCTTTAACAGAAATTGTTCATTCAGCTTCAAAGCCTCCTGCTCAAATCATTGCAACAGTGAAAGCTCTCCAAGCATCAACGAGTATCAATGGAGAAAACTTATCAGAAAGGTCCTTGTCCGATGAGGTCACCATACCTGGCATTCCCAACCCACACTTTTTTTTTCTCTTTCTCTTTCTCTTTCTTTTTCGCCACAAATAGTGTTGTTCATCAGACCACCATCACACAACATATTTGGTGTTTGGGTTCATTCTGCAAAACACATATTAAGCATTCACTCGACTTTCCGCATGCCAACATTTGGTGCTGTAAACACCTTAGCTGCTACACTAACCCCACCTATGCTCTAACACTTCTCCATTGTCATTAGTTCACTCCCTTTTACTTCATCCTTTCAAATTTTTGATATGTCAGAACATGACATATCCATAAAATCTTTGCTATTTGCATATTAGATCCAGTGTAATATTTTGTGATCCTCTTTCTACACACATTTCATTTAGACTAATCTATAGGCACCTCGCCATCAGCATGAGTAGGATTATGCATCTTCCACTTACTTTTTCATATTTGGTGTTTTTATACACTAACTTTATCTTCTTGCAGGGAAATATGTGAAAAGTGTCATCTTCCTCGACTTAGAAATTATAATTTCAATTCTCGAATTGTAATAGATAGAATATAATGAGAAGTTTACCTTCCTTGCACTAGATTAGGATGTATGTGCATATATACCTCATAATTGACTGTTTCATATCATTTTGTTCTTTATTTCAAAGATTCACGGATGGAAACACGAATGGCACATGCACTATTCTAATAAAAGGTGATTAAATCCTAAGTTGATGATTTACATCAATAGCCATAGTCAGGATGTGAACAAAACTTATGGTTTTTATCTTTTATGGAATAACATTGGTTCCACACTGAGTCTCTTTTCGAAAATCATCATATTTTCTAAATATTTTCTTCTTTTATCAGAGTTTAACTTAAAATTATCTCAAAGCATATATCAATGACCATAGTTAGGATATATCGAGAGTTAATTTCATTTTAAACTCTATAAAGGCACCAAAATATGTTTTATTCTTTATTTGAATTTAAATATAATTATTATATAATACATTTTATGACCATAGTCAGAGATGTATTATATTTTCAATCTTATTTCAATTCATTTAAAGAATGAAATATGCTTTTAAAAATCCAATTTTCAAATTCTTTTAATTCATTCATCATTTAGGATAGAATTACATCATATTTTTCAAAATCCTTTTTCATATTATTTCAAAATCCAAGTGATTTTGAGATAATTCTTTAAATATCTTCTTTATTTCTCAAATCAATCTTCAAATTCTATTTCAATTCATCTTTTTATATCATTTTGAAATTCAAAATCCAATTTCAAAGTCCCATTTGACTTTGAAAATCAGAATTCACTTCTATATTCTAAATTCAATTTCCAATTCAAAATCCAAGTTCAAAGTTCAATTCAACTTTGAAAATTCAAATGCATTCCATTCTCAAGACTTGATTTTAAATTCAAACTCAATATCCCAAATCAAATTTTAATGTTCAATTTAACTTTGAAATTCCCGATTTCATCTTTTGATTTCAAAACTCAAGCTTTAAATTAAGTTTATCCTTTATTTTTTAAAAGATTGAGTCTTGATTCAAAATAAGGGTTTTGAGATTGATTCTGAATCTCAAAATTTGATTTTCTCTAAGTTTAAAAACCTACTATTAAATTCAAATATGGATTTCCAAAATCCATATCCATCCTTAAAAGTCCGGTTTGGATTTTCAAAATCCAATTCCATCTTAGATTCTGGATTTAGAACCCAGTTCAACCTTGGATTCACATTTCCGAATCCAATTCCATTTACGATTCCAGATTTCGGATCCAACTCCATCTTGGATTCTAGACCTTGAATCCAATTCCATTTAGAATGTAGATTTCCAAATGCAATCTCCATTTTGGGTTTCATATTTAAGATCCAATTCCATTTTTGGATTCTAGACTTCTGATCCAAGTCCGTTTAGGATTCTAGATTTTGGGTCCAACTCCATCTTGAATTCCAGACTTTAGGTCCAATTCCATTTAGGGTTCCAGATTTCAGATTCAGTTGCATCTTGGATTCCAAATTTCGGATCGAGTTCCATTTAGGATTCATATTTTGGATTCAAATCCAACTAAGATTCCAGATTCCAGATTTCAATTCCATTTAGGATTCCAGATTTTGGATTCAAATCCATCTTGGACTCCAGACTTCAGATCCAACCCCATCTTGGATTCCAGATTTCGGATTCAACTCCATCTAGGATTCCAGATTTCAAATCTAGTTCCATTTCCAATTCCTATTTCCAAAACTATTTTCAAATCTATTTCTTAAATCCAAATTCAATTCCTTTTCAGGTTCTGAAATTAAGAATTCCTTTTTCAGAATTGATCCATTCAAATTCAAAGTCCATTTTGACTTTGAAACTCCATTTTTTTCAAGATTCTATCTCAAGTTCCAAAATCTCATTTTCTCCTTATTTCTTCAAATTCAAAATCCATTTTCCAAACTCTGACTATTCCAAGACTTGGAATTTCAAGTCTCTCCTGCCAGATCTATTTCAAATTCTGAGTTAGATTCAAAATCTAACTTTTTTAAATCAATTTCAACCCTTTAAATCATTTCTTCACTCCATTATCAAATTTATTTCAAAATCACTTGGAAAATCCCAATTTTTCAAACAATTTTCTCAAAAGCATATATTTCTGCATTTGCATTGCACAAGCATGATTCTTTGTGCATTTAGACTTAGAATAAATTCTTAGATGATATTTAAGCAAAGCAAAAGGCATAAATTCGATCCTTGGTTCGATTACCCCTGGCAAAGGCGTCAGGAATGGTCAAACCTTGTACCGATGAGCGAATCCCGTCTCTCCATTTTTCTGCAAATTTTCAAAAAGGAGGTGAGTTTTTTTTAAATATTTTCAAAATTTTGGTCAAATGAGACCTTGCAAAAGAGTTTCTCTCTCTTCTTTCTTTTCTTTTCTCTCTCTTCTTTTTTATCTTTTATTTCCCCTTCAAAAAGGGAATAGAGGCTAGAAAGGCAAAGAGAAGGAAAAAGGGAACGAGAGGAAAATTTTTGCATGATCACAGATTTGGCGACCATGATGGGAATCGTCTTCGTCCGGTCGAATTTTTTGCCTTCTGCTTTGCTTTGATATTGTCTATGTCTTTATTCTACAAATGTTAGCTTCATTTTCATGCAAACCTTAGGAGCCTAGACTTTGTCCTAGCTAACATAATGCATATAGGATTTAAGTATGGTTTGGTAGGACCATATTGAGGAGATTATTCCATGCTCACTTAGACTTAGGTCTGAAATACAACTCTCCTCAATTCTAGGGATTGAATGCAAACAATGTATGCAAGTGTATGCTTCTCTTCATTTAAATCCTATCTCTTTAGGACTTGCATTAGAGCTTTCTGGTTTTCTTGCATGTTGAACATGTTTTCAAAAAACATCCCTACCAATATTATCTCGGTCTTCACGTTGTCGGGCTGTCTCACTGAACTATAGTTCAGGAGAGAGCCTCACAACTGGACCACTTATTTGGGTTAGCGCCCCCCTACCACATACCTAAGGGCCATAGTCCCAGGTATATCAGTAGGTGCTCAAGGATGTTGGGAAGCCATTACCTTAGAACCAAAGAAATTTTATATGTCACGTACTTCCAGCTTCGGCTTGAGTATATTGACATATCTTGATTGAAATCATATGATCTGAACCATAGAGTTAGGATTAAGGTCCTACTAGCCATTTCAAATATTGTATTTAGAGTCAGCCTTTAGGGAGTGTTGTGTGCGCATCCTTGTTTGTGCAGCTGTGATTATGCGATATTTTCTTGTGTTCCTCTATATATATCAAATCTTTTCCAAACCCTAGGTATATTATTCAAATTTTCTCTTTATTTTCAGAAACCCAGGTGTATACTTTTCCTCTATCTATATTTTTTTCTCTTTTATATCAATATTTCTTCAAAACCTTGGAAATCCCTTTTCTAAATTCCCTCGATCTTTAAAAAATTTCCAGGATTTGTGTCTTCTCTTTTTCTTCAAAAGTTTATCCATAAGTCCTGCATTCTATCTGATCTTTTTCATTCTCCTTTGCCCCAGTATTATTCCAACGATGTCTGATTCCCTCGATGTTGTCTTTCCCAGAGATCATGTCTTCTAGCAAATAAGGGATGGATCCCTGGATCATCGGGTTATCCAGACTCATCCCTTCTTCCCTCGGTGGTATTATTCTTGGTTCACCACCTTCTCGCGTATGTTCCTAGAACACTTAGATGATTGTGGATTGGAGATGGCATCAGCAGTGGGCAAGCGGACCATCAATAGAAGTGTGATTCAGGATATGGCAGAGCGGTGGAATCCACGTACCTGCACATTGTGGTTTTCATGGGGAGAGATGACTCTACTGATGGATGCATTCAATGATATTATGGGATTGCCAGATCCAGCTAGTCAGCCAGATGATCTTGTCGAGCAGCAGTTCCTGATCAACATCAAGGGGGTAGATGTCTGAGAAGCACTAGCCAGAGCAACAGGAAGAAAATCTTGGCCTCTCATTGAGATCAATGGAAATCAGTTCATTGACCTGTTTGGACTCTATCGCAAGTACGGAGCTTACAAGGAGGTTGACGTCTTATCTCGATCAGCGAAAGACAGAATTTAGCATGCCATGGTCTTATGCACAGTGGGATTAGCGTTCTTCTAGGATGGTCAGAAATTTGTCGATGTCAAAATTGTCCAGCTTTTTCAAAGATGGGGAAGCAAGCAAACCCGTCAACTCTCAGTTTCTATGGCCGCTGTAGTCTTTCTCTATCGAGGCTTAGCTCGCTTTGCCCTTGGACAGACCATTCTGGTGGAAGGATGCACTTATGCCTTGCAGTCTTGGTTCCTGTGACATGTGTCATCAAAGGCAAGTTCCTTCAGGTTCAACAGTAAGAAGCCAAAGTCTGTCATTCAGTGCCGAGCTTTGATTAAGAGTCTGCATCAGAAGGAGATCATTTGGGATTACTTCAACAGGCGAGAATCAGTTCCTCGTTATACTTATGCTTGTAGAAAATGCTACAGATTGCTTGGCCCCTTTTTCTGTGTCGATTATCAGCTAGAGAGGTGCCTCAGACAGTTCTCGTAGCGACAAGTTCGTGACAACATTTGCTTCTCGACAGGTAACATGCCAGAATTCAATCTGCAGTCAGATCACTGGTCTGGGGCATACCATGTAACCAAATACACTTGGGATTCCTTCATTTCTCTGTCTGTATTTTCTGGACCCAATGTATCTACTGAATATCAAGAGTGGTGGCAAACTGTCTGCCCACCCCCTCTTTGTCTTTGAATCCATTATCAATAAAATTTACTTTTTGTTATGCTAAAAAACATTTTGGGCCAAATATTGTTTTAAGCATAGATAGCCGCGATGTTTGTGGCGACCTTATTTCTGGCAATGGGGATATTCTTTTTAATATTCTCCTCGTTCTTCTTCAATATCTTTTATCATAGTTGATGACCTCGCCTAGGTAACAAGGCACATTTTTTGTTGTCATGAGAATGATGACACAATTGTCACAAATTTTGTGACGACCCGATCTCTGGTAATTGGATAATCCTTTTAATTGTCTACCACGCCCTCCATTCTTTTCTCAAAATTTTGTTTTAAAAAGTTTCTTCCTCGCTATAACCATTCCCTTATTCTACAAAAAGCATTGACATTGTCAGAATGGTTCAGACAAGGATTGGGAAAGAAACGGTCACTCAAAACAATGTAAACACCTCAAATTTTCACTCACCTCCCTGACACTTCCACCAGTCATTACAATTGGTTCTCCAAGATCACTGGAGGACAAAATGGTCATTTTCTGAGCTTGGAGCCCGCAGAAGTCTAGATTTCACCCCTGATTCTCAAAAATTTTCTATTATTTTGCTCAGAATCATCTCCAATCACAAAACCTCAAAGTCTTATTCACATCAAGAGATTGAAATCTCCAGTTCTTCATGCAGTATGAAATCCCATGAGACATGTCATTGCATATCATCGCATGAGCATTTCATATCACTGCATAGCACAACATGTCATTTCGAGGTCCAGAACTCCTAATTTTCAAAACTCTCAATCCAGATTCAAGTTTTTAACTTTTCAAAATTGATTATAAAACCCCTTGGGTCTTCAAAATTGCCAACTCTTCCCATATTACCCCCATGACTCTGAATCTCAAAAGATTTTCTCAGGAAAACGATCTGGATAGTTTTCAATATGGATTTTCAAATTTTATCAACTGGATCAACTCTGTCTAAAAAAGGGGATGAATCTTTGAATTTAGCAATTTTATCTAAGATTTTGCCCTTTTGTCAGCAGGTTCAAATATCATTCTTTCACAAAATCGCCCCACAGGGGCCACCACTTTTCAAGATTTTCATGATTAGGCCATGTTTTTATCTGCTAGTTAGTCCAGCTTTTATAAAAATTCCAAAAAGAGATTTTTAATTTTACCTTTTGCCTTCAATTCCGATTTTTAATCAATAAAAAGCTGGATGTGGGATCACCCTGAGGTGACGCCACATGTCTCATTCTCTCTCATCCTTTCATGGTGCCATTTGTCAATGTGGGGCCACTCTGAGGTGGTGCCACATGTGTCCTTTTTCAAAAAAAGCAGAAATTCAAAAAGCCTCAAATGTAGGAGCCTTATCTCTGAATTCGCGCCACTTGGCCCTTTCTCTCTCTCCTTCCATCCTCTGCTATGTGTCAGTGTGGGGTTCACCCTAAGGTGGTGCCACATGTAACTTTCTCTCATCTTCCATTTTATTTCTCTGCCATGTGTCAGTGTGGGGTCACCCTGAGGTGACGCTACATGTCTTCCTTCTTGCACCTCCATTAGCTGCCACTTGTCCTCCCTACATCTTCCTCCTTTTTACTTTTTGACATGTTTCAGTGTGGGACCTCTTTAAGGAGACGCCATGTGTCTTCAGTCATCTTCTTTATTTCATGCCACATGTCCACTCCCTTTGTTTCTCTCTTACTTGCCACATGGCAATGTGGGGCCACTCTGAGGTGGTGCCACATGGCCATCCCCCATTCCTCCAGAATCAAACAAGTTTGAATTTCAAATGAGCGTTGAGGTGGCGGCATCTAAGATGCCTCCTCCTGCAGCTCACACTTGTCAATATGGAGCCACCCTGAGGTGGTGCCACATGTCGAGCTCTCCTTCCTCCAGAAAAAGCAAAAAGACAACCATCCAAAAAAGGCAAAATCACCTACCTTGAGGTGGCGCCATCTCTGAAAAAGGCTCTCCTCACAAATAGCTCTACAACTTGATTTTATGAAAAGCATGTTCAAAAATTTTCAAATGCTTCTGAGGTGGCGCCGTATGCTTAGTCTACTCCTTCCCTCTGACACATGTCAGTGTGAAGCCACCCTGAGGTGGTGCCACTTGTCAATCTATCATTCTTCCAGGAAAACCAGATTTTGAATTTCAAATAAAAGCAAATCCAGAAGGGGCACCTCACTGAGGTGGCGCAAATCTGGAATTTTCCTCTTTAATTTTCATTTTATTTGCTTTGCAAAATAACAAAGTGGACCCACACATAGGTGGCGCCACACTAGAGCCTTCTGCAGAGAAAATCAAGCCAACCCCCTTTCAAAAATTTTCAAATTCTGCTGAGGTGTTTTATTTACAAAATTTGTATTTTATTTATTTCAAAAATCCAAGGTGGCATTCTCTAAGATGGCGCCACATGGAGGCTCCAGATTCATTCTGTTTGAATTTCAAAACTCTCCAGAAAATCTATAAATCCCCTAGCCCATGCCCAGTCAAAGGGGGAGTTCTCTTTTTGGAACTGAACTTCAATCAAAATTCCACTTTTAGTTTTACTTTTTCTCCTCTGAGTTCACACCCCTTGGGCCCATCTGAGAGATTGCATCAAAGTACCTACCTGGCTCATGTCACTCCAGACTCAACCTTGAAGCAGAGGTTGATTTTCATGTGCATTCCGAAGCTCGGTTAGAAAAGCGAGAGAAGCCATCCATAGCCGCCCATTTCTGAAGTTCCAAAACAGCAAAAGAACACAAGGTGAGCTCCCATTCGAGTTGATTCTATGGAAATAATGCTCTTGTTTCAATTTGCGTACTGAATCCCATGGACTTTTCGTTTTAAAGAAAGGGTTCGTCTGAACGATGGATCAAACCGTTCCCATAAAATGACATATATTAAATATAATCATGCTTCCTTGATGATTTTCCAGCATTCATGCATTAATTAAATTTAATTCATATTTTATTTCATTAATTTAGCATATTTTAGAAGTTAATTAGGCAGTATTTAGTGTTTATTTCAATTTTGTTTCATTTCAGTAGTTCATTGTTTTTAGCAGTCAGTCCACATGTTATTTTATGTTTTTATTTTTCTCTAAAAATGCCAAAAAAAATATTATGTGTGAATATTTGCCTCTGATTATCTGCAAAAAAAATTGGAATCGTTTGAGTTCATTTGCTTTGTTCAAAATTCAAAATGCCAAGTCGGGTTTTATGACCCGGGAAATGCTCAAGACATTGGATCCCGATTTTTTAAATCGAGATCTCTCTCATGGGTGATCCGATTTGAGATCTGAAAAATGCTCTGGACTCAGATTGCAGTCTAGTTTTTAATCTGATTTTATCAGTTTTTTCTAAATTTTTTTGCTGCCTGTCAAAAATCTGAAAGCTCGGGACACGTGTCAGAGCCTAATTTGAGCCGGTATGACTCTGGATCTGCTTGAGTCGATTGGTCCTCTCTAAATATAGCTCCAAATCCGAATCTAGAAAAAGGGAACTTTATGCTCTAAATGTCCTCTGTTTGATTCTAAAAAATTAAAATTTTTAAGATAGTCTGCATGCCCTTTTCGTATTTTTTATTTCGGTCTCCTGTTTTGGTGTTTATACCTGCTCTTTTGATTTATGCGTGTAATATACTATTTTTATTTCTCAGTCAGTTAGTCAAATGCTGAATCCATACACATTTTTTATCCATTTTCACAGCAAATCCCATTGATTTTAGTCCCGTCAGAATTAAATCTCTGCTACCAAACTTACCGTAGGTCAAATTCTTGGGTTGTAAAAGCCAAATATGTTCATTTTCAAGTCCTTTATCAGTCTGCAAAATATCATACATTTCTATGGTGAACTTATGCATTATTGTGTTAAATACTCTGTTTGGTTCGTACCCGCAGGCGAAATATGCATATTTTAGAATTTTCTTTGAGATTTTGCATTTAGGTCATGTCATTCCATGCACTTTATCATTCTATGCTGTTCCTAAGGGTAGAGGGATGCTCTCTACCGAATTTGGCAAGATTTGAGAATCGTTTGATGATCAACTTTAACCGTATCGTCAAATCTAGGTTCCAGCGAGACCTTGATCCCGGTGAAAAACAAACAAAAATCGGTATTTTCATCAAATTTTAAATGTCAACTCTAATTTTTACAGTCTTAAAGGTATAACCTCAATATTAGGGGTATTTTGGTCATTTTTCCCACAATTTAAAATTTCCAACTATTTATTATCGGGTTTCCCTGCATTTGCATCATTTTAAATCATTCAAATATCAAGAAAGTATGAAAATCGGGTTTATATCCAGCTAAGTCCAATGATTCCCAAATATTATTGGAAAATCTTGGTAAAACCCACATATTTGAGCTAACCCCATTTTAAGCTTGGCAGGGACATTCGAAGGAAGGAGCTAGAATCTGCAATTTTCTTTCTTTCATTTTATTTAGTGATGTAATAATTAAATATAATTTTAGAATAAAAGATTTACTTTTCCGCTTAGATTAGGATGCATATCATATAATTTGAATTTCTGCAATATCCTGATTATGTGATTCATGCATTTTATTTAGAAAATCACTGTGGATGAACACGAATGGTACGTGCACCAACTCTTAGGGAGTTGTTGAACTCGATGGAGTCCATATTTACGGCCCTAGTCGGAATATGGATGAGACCCAGATTCATCATCTTCCTACTAGTCACATCGAGCCTACACTCTTAGGCTATCTTCCAAAATTCACTGCATATCTTCAATTTTTACAAAGTATTTTAGAATTAACTAAGTAAATTACAAGCATATTTACGGCCATAGTCCGAATATGTGGTAATTCTACCTTAGTTTAATTTTAAGATTGCATATTTTCGTGAAAGATGTTTTTCATAAAAAGACATTCATTCATTCAGGATAGTTCACATAATGAAATCATGTGCATTTCTGTAAAAACTCCATTTCAAGGCAATCAATTTCTCAAGATGCTCTAAAAATGTTTTCAAAGATTGATTTTCCCAAGCTAAGTTTTCCCTGATTTCCCTAGAAAATGTTTCTTGTCTTAGAATTCATTTTCAATTTTTCAAATGAAACTCTCCATCATTTTCCAGAATCAAAATCGATTTCCAAATTCTGAAGACCAGGATTTCCAAAATTTCAATTTCTTAGGATTTGATTTTCTTTCTCAAAATTGTTTTCCTATAAATCTTTAATCATTCTTCAAAGATGATTTTCAAAGTTGGAGTTTTGTTTGACAAATATCTTCCCTTCAAGTATTTGTCTTTTCTCAAGAACTATTTCTACTTTCCGAGGATTTTCATCCATTCATGATTTTCTCAAAATCTCCAAAAACTTTCTTAAGATTTTCAAATCCTTTTATCAGGGTTTCCTCGAGAAATCGATTTCCATCCTTTGCCTTAGAAACATTTTCTAATTTCAAAATATTTTCTAAGCATACATCATGTTTTCTAATCTACATTTTACAAAGTTTCATAGCACGTGCCTGAACTCTCTGTGCATTTAAGATAAAACATGATTTTGTTAATTTGGCTAAGTCAAGCACACTTTTGGCCCTTGGTTTGATTACCTCTGATAAAGGCGTCAGGAACAGTCGAACCTCGTATCGACAGGTCGAGTCCCATTCTACGGAATATTTCTTGCTATTTTCAAAATGAAGGCGAGTATTTCAAAACAATTTTCAAACTCTCGTCAAGTTTGACTCGCAAGGTCGTTTCCCCTCTCTCCCGCAGGGAAGGGGAAAAATTTTACGATGATGACAGGTTTGGCGACCGAGATGGGACCTGTCCTTGTCTGATTAAAAGTGTGTTTAACTTAGTTCAATTATCGAAACTGTGTTCTCAAAATGTCAGCTCTTTTGCTTTCTGATATCATGCGAACCTAGGGGCCTATACTCTGACCTAGCTGACATTGATTGCATATAGCTTAGGCATGGTTTTGTAGGACTATATTGAGGAGATATTTTCATGCTCACATAGACTTAGGTCTAAACACAACTCTCCTCAATTTAGGATCGGAATGCAAATAATGTATGCTTCTTCAAAGGTTTTCAAAAATCTATCTCTCTAGGACTTAGAGCCTTCTATTTCTTGCATGTGATCATTTTTTCCAAACCCCTTTACTTATCTTTTCTCGGTCTTCACATTGCTGGGCTCTTTTCCAGAACCCTAGTTCAGGATAGAGCCTCACAACTGGGTCACTTATTTGGGTTGACGCCCCCTTACCACATACTAAGGGCCACAATACAAAGTATATCGGTAGGCGCTCAAAGATGTTGGAAAAACCTTACCTTAGAACCGGAGTTGAAATTCTATGCCACGTACTTCGAGTCTCAACTCGAGTATATCAGCATAACTGGATTGAACAAAAATGATCTGAACCTAGAGTTAGGATTAGGGTCCTACAACTGCTTTTCAAAATGATGCATCTAGAGTTAGCCTTTTAGGGAGTGTTGTATGTGCATAAGTGTTTGTGCAGAATGTGATTGTATATACCTTATTTCCTCATTTTCTTATATTTTCCAATTTCCCCAAACTATTAGACAATTTTCCAAA
Organism: Nuphar pumila; assembly: GCF_984573655.1. NCBI lineage: Eukaryota > Viridiplantae > Streptophyta > Magnoliopsida > Nymphaeales > Nymphaeaceae > Nuphar > Nuphar pumila. Next base: position 58,343,044 of record NC_143253.1, on the reverse strand, counting down.
TATCCTTATTTTTCCATTTTCATGAAACATCTCTCTTATTTTCTACAAACCCTAGACAATTTTTAAAATTATCCCTTTTTATTCTCGAAACTCCAGGTGATTTTCCATTTTTCTGTTCTACTAGATCTCAAATTTTCCACTTCATTTTTATCCTGCCTGCATTTTTCCAAAATTTTCATATTTTCCCTAAGTCTGATTCAAAGCTTTCATCTATTTTTAGTCTGATGGCATCCAGTCAAATCGATCCTATTTTTTCTGAAGGTCACATCTTTTACGAGGTGCGACAAGGTCGTCCTGAACATCGAGACCTCAGCACCAGAACTTTCATTCCCCGGTGGTATTATTCATGGCTCAAGAGTTTTTCTTGCATGTTTTTGGACCATTTGAGCAAGTACGGATTGGAACTGGCATCAGCAGTCGAAAAGCAGACCATCAATGGCAACCTGATCCATGCAATGGCGGAGCGATGGAATCCGCGTACATGCACCTTTTGGTTCCCGTGGGGAGAGATAACCCTTTTAATAGATGAATTTTCAGAGATTATGGGATTCCCAGAACCAGTTGATCAACTAGGAGATCCGTTGGAGCATCAATTTTTTATTAATGTCAAGGATTTGGATCCTCAAGATGCCCTAGCCCGTATGACAGGCCGCCGATCTTGGCCCCTGATCTAGATGGATGGAAATAAATATGTCAATCTGCTTGAGTTGTACCATCAGTACGGGACATTCGTCGAAGTCAGCTCACTATCAAGAACAACCAGAGAAAGAATTCAAAATGCAATGGTTCTATGTACCGTAGGATTGACCCTCTTCCCAAATGGACAAAACTACATGGATGTCAGAATAATCCAGCTCATGATAAGATGGGGAAGTCGATAGACCAACCGTCTCTCCACAGCCATGGCAGCGCTCACCTTCCTGTACCGAGGGTTGACCCGCTTCTCACTTGAAGAGTCTATTCTCGTCGAAGGATGCATCTACGCACTTCAATCATGGTTCTTCCAACACATTTCAGCCCGAGCAAATTCTTTCAGATACAATGGTCAAGAGCTCCTTCCAGTGCCACAGTATCTGTCCATGATCGACAACATTCAGGAAGATGACATCGTCTGGGACTACTTTGATTTACAATTATCCCCTCCTAGATACACATATGCTTATGACAAGCGATTCAAGCTGCTGGGACCATTCTTTTGCACTTACTATCAGCCAGAGTGATGTGTTCGACAGTTCTCTCAGAGGCAGCAGTACATCGAAGCTCGACTACTATCAGGAGCTATGGCAGAATTCGACCTCACCTCTGCACAATGGTCCAGGGCATATCATTCTGCCCGCTACGGTTGGGACTCCTTTGTTACTCGCAAATTCTTTCCTGGTCCTAAAATGTCTACCGACTACCATGAATGGTGGCAAATTGTTTATCCTCCACCTCTTTGTCAAGATCAATAAAATCATTTTTTTTCTCTTCAATAAAATTTTCTCTCTTTCTATCGTGGTTTGACGACCTCGCCTAGGTAACAAGGCACATTTTTTGTTGTTTATTCTCTTGCAAAGAATGACAACACCATTGTCATGATTCCTGTGATGACTCAATCCCTAGTAATGGGATACTTTTTCAATTGTCTACCATATTTCCAGCAAACATTTCATCCCCCTCAAAATCTAATCAGGTTTTTGCCCTGTAGAGAAAGACAAAGAACAAGAGAGCATTCACAGCATTTGATGGTTCAAACAAGGTTCAGAAGGAAAACATCATCGCAGTGTATCAACTACTCATCAGCATCAAAAGGAGAGATGAATTCGCCAAGGTCAGTCAGAGACCAAGAGGAGCTAGAAGATGACGACATCGACCCTCAGATGTACGCAATGTTTCAGAAGATGATGAGTGAGCAAGCCAGTACCAGTACTGACAAGAACCCCTTTAGCCAGAAGCTTAAGAGCCATATAACCAAGAGGCTGAACAAGTCTTCCAAGAGACATATTCAGCTAGAGGATACATCTGATGAAGAAGAATCAACGGAGGATGCAAATGATGAGTGTGAGATCATCCCCGAAGTGATTCACAAACCAAATGCTCGACCAACAGAAGATCCACTTCAGACGCAGCTAAAAGAGATGGCCCAAGTAGTAAAAGACCTGCAAGCCCGCGACAAGGGCAAGAAAATTTTCACCAATGAAGATTTCTATGATGGCCTAGAAGGGGATGAAAATCTGAAAAATCTTCCCCGTAAATTTATCAAATTCGACGGTTCTAGCGAACCGAAAGCCCATCTCGCAATGTTCTTCACAGAGTGCTCAAGATTCAAGAGGGACAACAGAGCAATATTTTTATGCTTTCCCCGCAGCTTGGAAGGAGTTGCAGCCAAATGGTATGCTGAGCATATCAACCCCATTGAGCTCAAAGAGTTTGATAAAGTTATGAATTTATTTGTTGAACGCTTCTTGTTCAACACTAAGGCGCTTCCCATATTGAACCATCTCTGCAGTTTGAAGCGGCATGAGAATAAGAAAGCAAGAGACTTCATTTGTAGATGGAAGAGTACGTGCAATAAGATGCGAAATCCCATTTTTGAGGAGCATGCGCTCCAGATCATTTTGAACAACTTCTCACAACCTTTGAGAAGTTTGATTTCTACATCTCCATCCCGATCATTCATAGAGCTCACCGAGAGAGCAGAATGGCTCAAGCTCAGCATAAAAAATGGAGTCTATGAGGGCATCATCCTCGCTAAAAACATCCATCAGAATGATCCCAAGAAGAAAACTCATTTCACTTACTCTGCTAGCAACAACAGCAAAAATGGTCGAAATCAATACAAGGGGCAGAAGAAAGACTACTGTTATGGCACAAACAATTCCAACAACAAAGGTGATCAGAAATGAAAGCCTGCTCCCCAATACAACAAGTCTCAGCTGGAGCCATAGCTAAAACAGAAAGCTAAGCATGAAGGTTGGAGCTACAATAGAAAATTCACTCCTTTGGACCAATCACTCGAAGATGTGCTCGAGTATATGTTGTCGAAGAAAATGATCAAATTGCCTAGGTTGGCAGATCCCCCTGTGCCTATGGGGAGAATGAAAGATCAGTTCTGCAAATTCCACCGAACGGTGGAACACAGCACAAAAAATTGTTTTGTGTTGAAAAACATTGTCCAGAACTACATCGACAAGAATCTCCTAGTAGAAGAAGAAGAAGAAGAAAAGATGGATATATTGAAGCAGCCATTTCCTCGGCATGCTACCGTTATGATCTTGAACTGACCATTTCAGCCTCAAGAACACATCTGGCCATGTTCTATTCAAGATTTGCAAATTCAACATCAAGTTTTGGTGCTACGGCAAGCACCCCCAACCACTAAAAAAATGGACATAATCTCAGCTTTTGGTAAGCTGAAGGTGTCAGTAGAGCCAGTCAGAGCATTTCCTACAGCAGCCAGTCAAATTCCTTGGTTCCCAAAGCACTTTATCCAATCCATCCCAGAAAAAGGAAAATCAGCCACTCTGAAGCCACTAACTGCTTTGTCCAATGTTTTAATTTTGGACTTGGCTAAAACTTCTTGCAAGCATCAACAAGTACTGGATGATTTGCTTAGAAAGATTAAAGTTAAGCCCAGTACCACGCCTGAAGACATGGCTAAAATTGTAAATTCAGCCATGACAAATGTGTCAATCACCTTCTCGGATGAAGACTTTCCAAAGCCTCACACCTTCCATAACAATGCCTTGTATATCGTCATTCGAGTAAGGGGAATGACAGTACCTCATGTACTAGTTGATGGAGGCAGCAACCTCAATATATGTCTCGAGATGACAGTGAAGGCGCTAGGCATCAAAGAAGAAGAGTATATTCCGGATCCCATAACAATTTATAGATTTGATAACCATGGCCAAACAGTAAAAGGAAAGATCTTCTTGAAAGTCTTCATCAACTATTCAGTGCATTCGATACTCGTTTATGTGGTCAATGTGCCACCCACCTATAATCTACTTCTCAGAAGACCCTGGATCCACAATACAAATGTGGTGCCTTCCACTCTTTATCAGTGTATAAACTAGTCCAAAGGTGGGATGATCACAACTATATTGGGAGAGGACCCAAAAGAAAGGCTCCCACGCCCCATGATTGTTGAGAAATTCGGTTTTGATGTCACATAATATGATACACTGTCTTATTTGATTTTATATGATAGGATAATATGTTCTCTTGAAATAATGTTATATTATGACTGAATATGTTTTGCCTTAAATCTAACGAGTATTTGATGCAAGGATATCTCACCCAATAAGGATGGAGACTTCCTGTTCAAGTACAACTATGGTGCAATCATACTCCTTGAAGAAAAAGCTTGATGAGTCATGCTTTCCTAAAGCTCAAATGAAGAAATCGGCTACCTCAAGATGAAGATTTTTTCTTCTTTAGAGTCATATGTAACAGAACCTTCAGGAACTTGCATTTTGCATATTACATACTCATTCATACATACTATATCATAAAAGTATACGATAGTTTCAAAAAGCTTCTTTTTTTAAAACCAATAAGTGTACCTTCTTACAACCTTTTATGAAAAAGACATTTTGTCATATAATAATTGTACCTTCTTACAACCTTTTATGAAAAAGACATTTTATCATTGTACCTTACACTATATACAAGACAACATGAAAAAAGGAATGTAGGAAAAAGACAAAAACATAAAATCGACTACATAAGAAAAACAAATAAAATATGTTTTTGAAAAGACTTTAGTTATCTTCTCTAATGAAATGTTTCTTAAATACAAGAAGAAGACAAAAACATAAATCGGCTACACATAAGAAAAACAAATAAAATATGTTTTTGAAAAGACTTTAGTTATCTTCTCTAATGAAATGTTTCTTAAATACAAGAAGAAGACAAAAACATAAATCGGCTACACATAAGAAAAACAAATAAAATATGGTTTTAAAAAGGACTCTAGTTACCTTTTTTTTTTCATAACCATAGAATGTCGACTTACTTGAAGTCATCATTCTCTCTACAAAGCATTAAATGCCTTCTGTAACAAATCCTTTCTAAATATCCTTCCCAAAGAATGTCGACCTTCTTTTTGGTCCTCATTCTCTCTGGAGACTTTGAAATACACTACATAAAGAATACACTTGACATGACTATGTACAAATAAATATCTCAAAGCACTCATAGTACTTACACTCATTTAAAGTAAAGAAGTACTAATGTACCTCAAATCATTAATTAGAATAAAGACAAAACTACAACCCAACGTTCAAATGTACTATTGTAAGAAATAGACTTTTTACATAAAATATGTATTACCTGAAAATATTACAACGACTAGTGTACCCTCTATTTCACCTTTATGGAAAAAGGCATTCTCGAACTTCTCTAAAAGATATTTTTGAAATGACCTAACATTTCACATTTCAAAAAGTTACAATTCCAAAATGTAACGACTACTTTTTATAAGCTATATAAACACACACACATAAACTATTCAGACAAGAGGAATGAAATAGACGTGTGAGCTTACAAAGAGAAAAATTTTCTATTCGTGATTTAAAAAGAGAGCCTTGAAAAAGAAAGAGAAAAAGAAAAAGAAAGAAAAGAGAAAAAGTCAAGTCCAGCTCTTTGACAAAGAGTATCCTCTGAGTGACAAACAGAACATTCTTAGAATCCTTCATTTGTGCATTCATATCATTCTAAAGGTTCTATAGGAAGTATTGTAACTCTCTTTATCCACTGTATTCCTTCTTTGTTTAAAGAAGTAGACCTCTGTGAAAGAGGGTGTTGCCCTTCTCTGTTTAGAGAAGAAGACCTCTTGGGAAGAGGGTGTGCCCCTTCTCTATTGAGAGAAGAAGACCTCTTGGGAAGAGGGTGTTGTACTATTTATCCGGTGACTCGGATGTTATAGTGGAAATCTCAAGTGGTTTGCTTGGGGACTAGATGTAGGTCTGGATATTGACCGAACCAGTATAACTTCTGTGTTTATGTGTTGTGCCTTATTGCTTAGTTATTTTATTTTATCGATCATAATCATATTTCACTATTCACCCCCCCTCTAGTGGAATTTCATTTGGTATCAGAGCAGGTTTGCTGGTTTCGACATAACAAGTCTTCCAGCACAAATGACATCTACCTCTTATGCTCGTGATATTGAAGGTCAACACGCATCTCGTCCTCCCTTCTTCAATGGCTCCAACTATGGATATTGGAAGTGCAGAATGGCTATCTTTCTCAAATCCATAGACTTTGCTGTATGGAAAATTGTTGAGCATCCATACACATCTCCATCCGCGGACTTTAACTTATGGTCTGATGAAGAAAAGAAAATGGCAAACCTAAATGCAAAGGCTATGAATGCCTTATATTGTGCCATTGATCAGAATGAATTCAACAGAATATCTATATGTGAATCTGCATATGACATTTGGCATTCTTTGGAGGTTATTCATGAAGGAACCAATAAAGTAAAAGAAGCCAAAATATCATCTCTTGTTAGAAAATATGAGTTGTTCAAAATGAACAAAGATGAACCCATCACAGAGATGTTTACCAGATTCACCAACATCACCAATGATCTGAAATCTCTGGGTGTAACATATTCCCAGACTGAAAAGGTGAAGAAAATCTTGAGATCTCTCATAACTGATTGGGAGAAAAAGACTACTGCTATTGAAGAAGCTCAAGATCTATCTAAACTTACATTGGACGACTTAATAGGCAATCTTATAGCCTATGAAGTCCACATGAAAGAAAGAAGGGAAGAAGAGCAACCAGTAAAGAAAACTCTAGCTTTCCCAGCCCTATCTGAGAATGAAGACTCAGATAAAGAATCAGAAATTGCACTACTTACCAGAAAATTCCAGCGCTTCATGAGAAGGAACCGGCTTCCAAACAGGCACAAGGAAAGAAAAGATCTTAAAGAAGATCCCATGTGCTTTCAGTGTAATAAGCCAGGCCACTTAAAACGTGACTATCCACTTCTCAAAAGAAAGTCCAAAACTGAGGAACCAAAGAAGAGGTTCTTCAAGAAAAAGGCTCTGCATGCTCAATGGGATGATTCAGAACCATCCACTAGTGAAGAGTCAAGTGATGATGAAGCCGAAACTGCAAATATGTGCTTCATGGCAAATGAAAGTTCGGCTCCAAAGAAGAAGAACGGATGGATTTTAGATAGTGGATGTTCAAAGCACATGACAGGACATCCAGACCTTTTTGCTGTTCTTCATCATAAAGAAGGAGAAACCGTCACCTTTGGAGATAACAACAAAGGTTTGATAATTGGTATTGGAAATATTGGTAACATAGACAAACCTCTTATCAAAGACGTTCTCCTTGTTAAAGGCTTAAAACATAACCTACTAAGTATCAGTCAAATGTGTGACACAGGTTATAATGTTGGCTTTAATCATGATGCATGCCTCATAGCTGACACAAATGAAAACATCATCTTAAAAGGTATAAGAAAGAATAATATATATGAACTATACCTAGAAAACATCACAGAACATTGCCTCATAGCTAATAATGACACTCAACATCTATGGCACATGAGAATGGGCCATGTCAATTCTAAATACATGTCTAAACTAGCTAAAGATAAGTTAGTACGTGGGTTACCCAACATATCTTTTAAAAAGGATTATTTTTGTGATGCATGTCAATTAGAAAAATTGTCAAAATCTTCTTTCAAATCAAAGAATGTCATTTCAAGTAAAAGACCCTTAGAGCTTCTCCACCTGGACCTTTTTGGTCCTTCTACGGTAGCTAGCCTTAATCATAAAAGATATGCTTTTGTCATTGTAGATGATTACTCAAGATTTACTTGGGTAATATTTTTGAAAAACAAAAGTGACACGTTTTGTCAGTTTGAAATCTTATGTAAAAAATTACAAAACGAAAAATCATGTTCTATTGTTAAAATCCGTAGTGACCATGGAGGAGAATTTGAAAATGAACTCTTTGAAAATTTTTGTAACTTGCATGGTATTTCTCATAACTTTGCCTTTCCTAGAGCTGCACCTCAAAATGGTGTAGTAGAAAGAAAGAATAGAACCCTTCAGGAATCTGCCAGGACTATGCTCCAACACAATAATCTTGCAAAATCTTTTTGGGCAGAAGCTGTTAATACTGCATGCTACATATCAAATAGAATTCTCATTAGACCCTTATTAAATAAAACTCCCTATGAACTATTCTATGACAGAACTCCAAGAATAGACTATTTCAAAGTCTTTGGATGTAAATGCTTTATCCTAAACACAAAAGATAGCCTGGATAAGTTTGATGCTAAATCTGTTGAAGGCATATTCTTAGGATATTCAAGTCATAGTAAAGCATACAGAGTTTTCAATAAGAGTCATAATACTATTGAAGAATCTATGCATGTTAGTTTTTGTGAATCTATTGATCAATCTGTTCATATACAAACTAATGATGATGATGTTGAAAGTACAAATTTATTTTTAGATATTACAGCTAAGTCTAATGAAGATGATCACCAAAGAACCTTTGTCGATATCAAAGATCATCCTCAAAAGTAGATTTTGGGAGAACTAACAAAGGGGGTTCAAACTAGAGCTCAGCTAGAACGGATTGCAAACATGGCATTCATTTCTCAACTTGAACCAAAGAAGATTGATGAAGCCATCATTGATGAGTTCTGGATGCTAGCCATGACTGAAGAACTAAATCAATTCCAAAGAAATGACGTTTGGGATCTTATACCTAGACCAAAGGATCATCCAATCATTGGGACAAGATGGATCTTCAGAAACAAGCTAGACGAAACAGGTAATGTTATAAGAAACAAGGCCAGACTAGTAGCTCAAGGATACAACCAGGAGGAAGGTATTGACTTTGATGAAACATTTGCTCCTGTTGCTAGACTTGAATCTATTAGAATGCTCTTAGCATATGCAAGCTATATGGATTTCAAATTATTTCAAATGGATGTTAAAAGTACTTTCTTAAATGGTTTTATAAATGAAGAAGTCTATGTAAAACAACCTCCAGGATTTGAAAATGAACAATACCCAGATCATGTTTTTAAACTCAAACGTGCTTTATATGGTTTAAAACAAGCACCTCGTGCTTGGTACGAAAGACTTAAAACCTTTTTATTAAAAACTGGTTTTTTTGTTGGCAAAGCAGATTCTACACTATTTGTCAAAGTAGTGAATAATCATACCCTAATTATTCAAATTTATGTCGACGACATCATCTTTGGATCTTCTAACAGCACTCTCTGTGAAGATTTTTCTAAGTCCATGCAGAAGGAATTCGAAATGAGTATGATGGGAGAACTCACCTACTTTCTTGGACTGCATATTAAGCAAACCAAGGATGGAGTTTTCATCAATCAATCTAAGTATGCTCATGAACTTCTGAAGAGGTTCAACATGAACTCAACTGCTTCAAAATCCACTCCTATGAGCACTACTACTGTGTTGGACAAAGATGAAGATGGTAAGACTGTTGATACAAAAGTATACCGAGGTATGATAGGATCACTTCTTTATTTAACTGCTAGCCATCCAGATATAATGTTTAGTGTTTGCTTGTGTGCTAGATTTCAGTCAAATCCAAAAGAATCACATCTTAAAGCTGTAAAAAGAATAATGAGATATTTAAAAGACACAGTTGATTTTGGATTATTCTATTCAAAATCCTCTACATTTGATCTAGTCTCATACAGTGATGCTGACTTTGCTGGAAGTAAATCTGACAGAAAAAGCACAAGTGGAACATGTCACATGCTAGGGCACTCACTAGTATCATGGTTCAGTAAGAAACAGAATTGTGTATCATTATCAACTACTGAAGCCGAATACATTGTTGCTAGCCTAGCTTGTACTCAAGTTATCTGGATGAAACAAACTTTAAGAGATTTTGGTTTAAATTTTGAAAATACAACTATTTTCTGTGATAATACGAGTGCTATAAACCTATCTAAGAATCCTATTTTACACTCACGAACTAAGCACATTCAAATAAGACACCACTTCTTAAGAGAATAAGTCTTAAACAACATAATTAAACTAGAATTCATACCCACTAATCAACAGTTAGCAGACATATTCACTAAACCATTAAAACATGAAGACTTCACACGAATTAGAAGAGAACTAGGAATATGCAAACTAAGTGACTTATAAATTAATTACACTTAATATAATACTTGTTATAAGTCTTGTTTAAATCTTATTTTAAATTGCTTTCCTTCTTATCGATTTTAGTTAGTCAAACTAAGTTTCCATATTCACGTATTCTTATAAAGACACATTCTTTATGTCATTCAACTTGTCATCTTTCAAGTACACATCCATTAAAACTCCTTGTCCTATCTCCTTTCTCTCATATCCATAAAAATAATTATATTAAAAGCCATCATAACAATGTTCACATCACTCAACTCCTTTAATATTTTTTGTCCTTTATGAAAACTTGTCTTACGATAAAATTGTTTCACCTCTCTACTTAGTTTATGAGAACTCATACTCTTCATTAGTTAAAATCGAATGGCTAGTTGATCTCTTTAAAAGATCTAGTTGCTATATTCACACGTAAATTTTTTTTTACTATATCATCTATTATATCATAGCCCAACAAACTATCTATTATCATCTCTTTTGTATACAAATTTAGCCTCCGTTTTTGTCTACTCTTGTTTAAAACTTAACCTTATCGAGTTTCTTTAAATAAATCATATCAATCACAACTTTATGTCTTTCATCAATTTTTTTTCACAAAAATTCATATATGTCATCTCACGTCTCTCACTCTTCATTCATAAATATTTTTGTCCCCTCATTTCATCTCTCGAATACATTTTTTATATACATTTTTGAATCCGACTCCTCCATGTCTATTCTTATTTCAATTCTTATATATTTTTTAACTCTTTCTCCTTTTTGTCTCATCATCTCTCTCACCACTAGTCTAAGTCAAAATATGTCCTTCTCATATCCACGTATACTCTTAAAAAAAAAAAAAAATTACAAATATTAATCATGAAACATTTTTTTTTAAAAAAAAGGCACTCTTTTCTTTAAAATGTCATATCTTTCAAAGTACACATCACATGATCACCCTATGACCTTTCTTTCCATCCGTGACCTAAAATCCCTCTAAAATCGAGAACCTTTAAAGTCTTGTCTCCAAGCAAACCTTTATTCTAACTCTACTTTATGTCATATCTAAATCAAGTAAATATTGTCCTTTATCATCTTTCTCTCATCTCTAGATATCCACATCATCTTTTTATCTCCATTCACGAATTTAGAATCCCTCCACATAGAGTAACAAGTTGTTTGTTTTTATTAGGCCATTATTTTCAAGATCAATCATTTTTTATTCAACATGACACCCATACTCTATTAATGGTTTCCCTCACTAGTCGATAAACTCACCCATAGTAAAATCTATATATCTCAATACTATGTCCTTCTCAATCTAATATAATACACTATCCTCAAACATTGATTTGATTTGTCATTCACAAGTCTCTTAACTTACTCCTCACGGATTTCCTTATTTGACTAAAATCTAAAAATTACTCACTTCCAATGTCATTCATTTCATATCAACAATTATTTTCTTCCTTCTATTTAATCAATTGGTTCATCTCTTACCATTCCATTCGAACTTTTCTATCCTTATACAACTTTCTCTCGGTTCTAGCTCCTTTCTCTCCTAGTGATTTATTTTCAAGGCATTCGATAATGGCTTCCTCCTCTACCAATCTGATCACCTCCGCCGATCTAAGGTATCCTGATTTGTTTCACACCTACAACTCACTCTGCTCTCGCCCCATTCAAGAAGAAAAATTGATCAACTTTGACGACTTCAAGTTCTTCGACTTAGACACCTATCTCCCTGAACTCAAACCTCTCATAGGATCTTCATCTCCAGCTGCCTACTATCCCGAACTAGTCCGACTGTTTTACACCAACTTCTCTTCTGATCATGAACAAACCTCAATCACCAGCAAAGTCTGAGGACAGCTGATGATTTTCGATGCTTCCGACCTAGGTAGAATTCCAAACTTACCTTCCACCGGTACTGACCTTAACACCATAGTACCAATCAACCGATCGGTACTTCGAAAAATACTTCTCTGCACCAACTGCTACCAACTTCCGTGGCACATGAGAAATCTCCAACCTCATGCTCAGCTACTTGCCCAGATTCTTCTCCACAACATCTATCCCAAGCATCCCCGCCAGGGATTAGTTCCTCGAAAAATCTCTCTTCTTATCTACGCAATCCTTTCTTCTCTTCCGATAAATTAGTCATCCATTATTTTCGACCTCTTTATTCGTTATCAGAAATTTGAGCCTCTTCTTTTTGGGTGTTTTATAACTCCCATTCTCAAATACTTCCAAGTACCACGTCACAACGAAGTCATCCTCCGTCCCTCTCACGTCCTCGATGGTACCACCTTCAATCTAAGGTCCCTGCACATGCCCGGCTCTGATGAAGCAGATCCAATGTCCTCCTTCAATTACTTTTCTGCTATGATGGACATCGAGCAAACTCAGGATCGAATCCTTCGTAATCAAGCCCTGTTGCAGCAGACTCGCAAGCGGAATCGTGCCAACCGGACACCTTCACCTTCTCCACCTTCGAGATAGACTCATTTTTTTTATCTATATATATTTGGTCTGTAATAACTTTTAATCCTTTCGGTCTGTATTTTTTTTACTCTAATCCCTCCTTTTTGTCCATGACAAAGGGGGAGAAAACCTGTCTCCATTATTGGAGAAATATTCTCTCTTTAAACATTATTTCACTTTTTTATCATATTATTATTTCTATGCATAATGTCTTTTTGACAGGGGGAGCATATTTTGTCATCATCAAAAAGGGGGAGAATGTTGAGAAATTCGGTTTTGATGTCACATAATATGATACACTGTCTTATTTGATTTTATATGATAGGATAATATGTTCTCTTGAAATAATGTTATATTATGACTGAATATGTTTTGCCTTAAATCTAACGAGTATTTGATGCAAGGATATCTCACCCAATAAGGATGGAGACTTCCTGTTCAAGTACAACTATGGTGCAATCATACTCCTTGAAGAAAAAGCTTGATGAGCCATGCTTTCCTAAAGCTCAAATGAAGAAATCGGCTACCTCAAGATGAAGATTTTTTCTTCTTTAGAGTCATATGTAACAGAACCTTCAGGAACTTGCATTTTGCATATTACATACTCATTCATACATACTATATCATAAAAGTATACGATAGTTTCAAAAAGCTTCTTTTTTTAAAACCAATAAGTGTACCTTCTTACAACCTTTTATGAAAAAAACATTTTGTCATATAATAATTGTACCTTCTTACAACCTTTTATGAAAAAGACATTTTATCATTGTACCTTACACTATATACAAGACAACATGAAAAAAGGAATGTAGGAAAAAGACAAAAACATAAAATCGACTACATAAGAAAAACAAATAAAATATGTTTTTGAAAAGACTTTAGTTATCTTCTCTAATGAAATGTTTCTTAAATACAAGAAGAAGACAAAAACATAAATCGGCTACACATAAGAAAAACAAATAAAATATGTTTTTGAAAAGACTTTAGTTATCTTCTCTAATGAAATGTTTCTTAAATACAAGAAGAAGACAAAAACATAAATCGGCTACACATAAGAAAAACAAATAAAATATGGTTTTAAAAAGGACTCTAGTTACCTTTTTTTTTTCATAACCATAGAATGTCGACTTACTTGAAGTCATCATTCTCTCTACAAAGCATTAAATGCCTTCTGTAACAAATCCTTTCTAAATATCCTTCCCAAAGAATGTCGACCTTCTTTTTGGTCCTCATTCTCTCTGGAGACTTTGAAATACACTACATAAAGAATACACTTGACATGACTATGTACAAATAAATATCTCAAAGCACTCATAGTACTTACACTCATTTAAAGTAAAGAAGTACTAATGTACCTCAAATCATTAATTAGAATAAAGACAAAACTACAACCCAACGTTCAAATGTACTATTGTAAGAAATAGACTTTTTACATAAAATATGTATTACCTGAAAATATTACAACGACTAGTGTACCCTCTATTTCACCTTTATGGAAAAAGGCATTCTCGAACTTCTCTAAAAGATATTTTTGAAATGACCTAACATTTCACATTTCAAAAAGTTACAATTCCAAAATGTAACGACTACTTTTTATAAGCTATATAAACACACACACATAAACTATTCAGACAAGAGGAATGAAATAGACGTGTGAGCTTACAAAGAGAAAAATTTTCTATTCGTGATTTAAAAAGAGAGCCTTGAAAAAGAAAGAGAAAAAGAAAAAGAAAGAAAAGAGAAAAAGTCAAGTCCAGCTCTTTGACAAAGAGTATCCTCTGAGTGACAAACAGAACATTCTTAGAATCCTTCATTCGTGCATTCATATCATTCTAAAGGTTCTATAGGAAGTATTGTAACTCTCTTTATCCACTGTATTCCTTCTTTGTTTAAAGAAGTAGACCTCTGTGAAAGAGGGTGTTGCCCTTCTCTGTTTAGAGAAGAAGACCTCTTGGGAAGAGGGTGTGCCCCTTCTCTATTGAGAGAAGAAGACCTCTTGGGAAGAGGGTGTTGTACTATTTATCCGGTGACTCGGATGTTATAGTGGAAATCTCAAGTGGTTTGCTTGGGGACTAGATGTAGGTCTGGATATTGACCGAACCAGTATAACTTCTGTGTTTATGTGTTGTGCCTTATTGCTTAGTTATTTTATTTTATCGATCATAATCATATTTCACTATTCACCCCCCCTCTAGTGGAATTTCAATGATTCCTAGGCCCACATTCACCGTAGATATCCCTAGTATCAAGAAAAAAGAAGAAGTCAGTCTCGAAGAAAGTTTAGAAATACTCTAGACATCTAAACCATCCTGTCACCAAGACCCGATGGAGAGGTTCTCAGTTTTTCTGAAGGTCGACTCGACTATAGCACTCTCAGAGATCACCCGTTGTTTCCTCAGTTCATGAAAGCAAAAAAAAGGATTTGATCTGCTTCTGAAGCATGGCTACCAGCCCTTCAAAGGATTGGAGAAAAATGAAGATGGTCGCATTGAACCAATGATTTCAGAGCATCATCATCACAGAGCAGGACTAGGCTTTTCTGGCAAAAGCTCACAAAGAAAGACTGTTTTTGTTAAGGGGGCACATTCAGAACTATTTTTGTATTTCCTTTCTATTCTTTTCAAAATAAAATGTCTCATTCTATCAATGTCTTTGATCAATTCAAAATCAATAAAATTTTTAAGTTTCTTTGTCTATCTGGATGTCATCTATCTCCTCATTTTACAATTTCATTGTCATTTTAATCATGATTCTTTTCAAATGCTATTCATGATGGGCGATTTTCTCTGAATCAAATTTCTTCTCAAAATTTCAGAATGCATTCCCGAGCAATCAAGAAGCTCATTCTCAATCCAAAGGCTTTTCAGAAGTCGGTAGTGATTCACCGAGTCAAAGCCAGCACAAAAGATGACAAAGTTGCAAAGCAGTCAGATGAGTATGCGAAATTTGATCAGTCTCTTCAAGAATTGCCAGAGTTCTCCTCAGTTCAGAAGCAAGACGAACCATCTACTCTAGTACAAGATCCGACTGAGGATGTCAATATTGGGTCAGAAGACAAACCCCAGATTCTCAAGATTGGCACCAGTTTGAGTTTGGAAGAGAAGGAAAGGCTCACCAATTTTCTTAGACAACATGAGGAAGTATTTGCATGGACATATGAAGATATGCCGAGCTTAGATCCCGAATTAGTCGAACATCGCCTCATTTTGAAACCAGGTGCTAAGCCAGTCAAGTAGAAACTGAGAAAAATGGATCCCAGAATAGAATAACAAGTCATAGAAGGACTCGAGGATTTACTCAAAGTAGGGTTCATTCGAGCTATTGACTACCCAGATTGGTTAGCCAATATTGTCGTTGTTCCAAAGAAAAATGGCAAATTGAGAATTTGCATAGACTTCAGGGACCTCAAAAAAGCAACTCCGAAGGATGATTATCCACTTCAAAATATTAATCTTTTAATCGACAGCACGACAAGACATGCCATGTTCTCTTTTATGGATGGATATTTCGGCTACAATCACATTAAGTTGGCTGCCCGCGACCAATCAAAAACATGCTTCACTACGCCTTGGGGCACTTTTTGTTATACAGTTATGTCTTTCGGGCTGAAAAATGCTGGAGCAACATATCAACGAGTAATGGCCGTCATTTTTTACGATCAGATGCACAAAATCATGGATGCATATGTTGATGATATCCTCGTAAAATCCAAAGAGGAAGAAGATAACCTCGAAGCTCTTAATCAAGTTTTTAAGTGACTCATTCTTTATAAGTTAAGACTTAACCCTCAAAAGTGTGTTTTTGAAGTTGAGTCAGGCAAACTATTGAGTTTTTTGGTCAGCTGTGAACACCCCAAATTTTTCAAAGATTTGCAAAAATGACCCTTTTGCCCCTGACTCCATCTTCTGAGAAAATCAAAGCGATTTCAAAGCTAAATAACAGTCATTCTTCATATTTTCTGAATTAAATTCCATATTGGTACATTCAAAAATAATTTCGGATCCGAATCTAGTACTTAAAATCCATATTTTCTCAAAATCCGGATCCAAACCCATTTCTGAAGAAATTTTCTCAAAATAGCTTTTTAATTCTCAGAAAAATTCACTTTTGTAAATATTTTTACAAAAACACAAAAAAATAGTTTTGATCTTTGGTTTCTCGTAAAACTTTAGGATTTTATTCTAAAAATGCAAAAAAAAATGAAAAATAACACAAAAACCCAAAAAAAAATGGAAAAACTACGGGGAAAACAAATGATTTTGAGCCTCTTAAAATCAATTTTACTAAAAGCCTCAGGAGCCCCCTCTTTGCAAAATATCAAAAATCAGAGGGGCTCCTCCGTAAAAACCCTCTTTTAGGGTTTTCCTTCGTAAGGAAGAAGGGGAAAGATAGCCGCCCCCCCTCTATTCTCTCTTCACTCTCACCTCTCTCACCATGGCGCACCCTCTCTCCGTCGCCGCCCATCTCCAACAAATCCACCGAAACCCTCCTCCTACGCTCATCTCCAACCAATTTCACACTCTCGAATCATCTTCTCCATCTTCAAAAGGGGCACGAAAGGCCTCTTTTCGATCATCGCCTTCACCCCCGCACCCCTTTGTTTCTTCTCCTTCCTCTTGTTTTCATCTGTTTCCACCCTTATGAGTCTTCGTCACCTCCACTTATGGTTTCCCTTCTCTCAAACCTTATCTAGTCGAACAAAGGCAATCCGACCTCCAACTCTAGCTGCGATACATCCCTCATCCTTTTTTTGGTATCGTTCATCTCTTTGGCGACTTTATTGCATTCCCCTTTGTTCTTCCCAATTTTTTTTCTTTCTTTCATTTCCTCATTTTAAATCCCTCGAGGCACCCTCTGTAATTCCGGTTTGTGTAAAACAAATTGGGTTACAGACACACAAAATCAAAAGGAACGGATGTGTTCCAATACTTTGTTTTTTTTTTGCTATTTTTACTGTTTCGTTTTTACTTTCCAATGGTTGGTTTTCAATTCCCCATTTATGCTTACCTTCTCTCTGGCTATCCCCTCTAATGGCACTTTATAGTTTATGATATTTTCCCTATTTTACTATCCTTTCCCTTCATGGCATTTCTTCTTACGGGGTCTGATGTCATTTTCTTGTCTATTTAGTTTAGTGTTTTTTTTATTTATTTTTTTATTATTTTTGGGTTTTTCTACTGCAGATCTATACCATCATATTTCTTCAATCAGATCGGTATAATCATTACTTTGGTTTTGCTTAAAATCATCTGCATTCCATGATATTTTATTTCTGCAAGTTATTGTCGATCTGAATCATCATCTCCCTTGGTTGTTAGCATTGTTCAACTTTCGTTTGGATCTAATTTACAATAAAATCTAACTGACCCACATTTGACTTCACCGTGAGTTCAACATCTGTGAAGATCGCCCCATGTTCATGGTGAAATTCAATACTGGCACTCCATAGCAGCTGTTAGTGATCTGAAAATCCAGATCAGAATCACTGTGAGATTCAACATCTGTTCTGAGATCACTGAATGGCTCTGCATCCCCACCAGTACCAGTTTCTATGTTCGTTGATCCAAACCATCGTAGATAGCCTTCGTTCTGTTTCAGGTTTGGCACAACCTCTATGCCCATTTTAGCATTTATCAGATTCCTTTGTTGCCGTCACCTTCACCACAAGAAAAATTTGGGCCCTCTTCATTGATGATCCCATATCATGTATGCATGGTGGACTTTCATTTGAATAAAAAAAAAAAAAGGGAAAGAGGGGCTTTAAGCCGCCCAACAGACATTCCGGATTCAGGTTTGCTATATAATTTTGCTTTGATTTGATCTTGGTGGATATGTATAAAAATGGGGAATGAACGACAGAGGGATTTCTCATAACATGATCTCTGTTGTTATACCCTATCCAACCTCACTTTAACATTGGACACTATCTACACCCTGCATATTCCAGATCGTATTTGCATATAGAACCATACCTACACATATTGGTTGCATCCATGGTTAGTGTTGTATGCTTTCATTACTCATCACCAGTTTTGTTTATAAGTTTATTTGATTGGCATGTTGTTTAACTCACGACAACAAATCCTCTGCATTTGCATGACCTCTACTTTCATGTTAGCCATCCTCCTGTTACCTAACCATTGTGGATAAAAATTTCCTTAGAATGATGGCATTCAGAGCATTGTATAAAATTCTGATGGATTCTGTTGTTATGAGCTTGATCTTCTCATCCTCTTTAAAACATATATCTAAGGAACAAAAAAATTACCAAAGAACATCTGTTTTCATCTTTCTGTTAATGTGATACTGTGGTGTTATCAATGTTCAGGTGAGATCCTATGAATAAATCAGGTATTGGTTGAAGAAATATCTCACGTTTTATGTTTTAATTGAGTTAGTTTGATAGTTGTCATGTAGAAGACCCCATTATCATTACGTGTCATGGTACAAGTCTGGTTATACAGTTTTTTTTTTTCTTGTTCAGAAGTGGATCTCTGAATTTCTTACTATGGAGTTTAATGACATTGCTTTTAAATGGACTTGTATCTTCAGAATTTATTTCCTGAACATGCTTGAAGAATTGCCATGATTTCACCCTGTTCATTGTTTTTCACAGTATACATACGCAAACACACAGGTGAAGTATGCTTTGGCCTGGTGCGCAAGGGCATTGATGAAAAGAGTGTCCTATTCTATTTTGTGAAAGTTCTGTAGCACATCTATCGCCTGCCACCGGTTGTTGTTTTCCCAATAATATAACACCATATTTTCAATATCACTTCAGCATTCAGCTCATTGGCCCACATTCATAAATTACTGGTTCCTGAAGATTGCTTACTCCATGCCATGAAAATGTTCAGCAGTGGTGCTTGAATTGAAGACTATTCTTTGTTGTGCAGAAAGTCCATAGATGATCAGTCCAGATCAGGGATTTGTGAGCAGATACATTGCATGCTAGATTTTCAAAGACAACGTTGGTAGTTGTATTGCTGGGTCAGTTATGGGTATGATTTCATGTTTTTGTTTTGGTTGGTTCTTACCTACTCTCCATGGAAATGTACCAGAAATGGTAAATGGATTGTTTATTTCCATGTGTGGTGGTTCATTTGTAATAACTCTCATAGACTCAGTTTGGTTCAGGGCTTTACTTTGTTCATCAAGCATTTTTGCATATCTTTGTGAAGCTGATTGAGTTTGTTGTAGCTTGGTGGCTTCTATCACTTCAGATCATATGGGCATATTGAGTTTCCGAATATTGTTGTGCTTTGCTTACTGCGGAAAAGTAATTTTCAATCCCCTTTTGACTGCTGACCATCATAGTAGATATTTTGTCAGTCTTTAAACATTTTTCTTAATGTTTTCACATCAAGCATACACATTAACAGTTTCAGCATGTTGTAACATATGTTAGCATCAGCCTTAGCATACATTTACTCCTTTGTATATATTTAGTCCTTTGTATTTGCCTAATATGCTTTAGCATTACCATGCATATCATAATATACACCAGCTAAGCATATCACATGCATATTTTAATATCCATCACCTACATCACATCTTCACCATGTAATATATATAGATAGGCATCTTTTCATTAATAGTGATCATGTGTATATCATTTTCAGCATGATTTTCTTCTATATTTCTATGCCTTGTAAATGTCATAAATTGTTAACCCTGTTTTGCAGGATTATAGATTTCTCTTTTCTTTTCAAGTTAAATATTTTCCATCCCCTCAGAAATCATATCCATGATGAAATAGTTAGATCTTAATGAGAATTTACATTTTCTGCACTAGATAGAGTGAATGAGTATTGTAGACATCATGAATTACTTATTTTTCATGCATTTTGCCTTTATTTCTCAAATTCTCACAAATGGCAACACGAATGGCACGTGCACCATTTCGTAAGAGGTAAATTAATCCTAAGTTGATGATTTACATCAACGGCCATAGTCGGGATGTAAACAAGACTTAGTATTTTTATCTTTTATAAAATAACACTGGATCCACACTGGACCCTCTTCAAAATCATCATATTTTCAAATATTTATTTTTTTTATTATAGTTTAACTTAAAATTGGCTCAAAATATATGCCAATGGCCATAGTCAGGGTATATTGAGAGTTAATTTCATTTTAAATTCTATAAAAGCACCAAAAATATATTTTATTCTTCACCTGAATTTAAATGTGGTTATTGTATAATATATTCAATGACCATAGTCAAGGATATATTATATCTTCAACCTCATTTTTAATTCATTTAAAGAATGGAATAGCTTTTCAAAATCCAATTTCAGATCTTGTAAATTCATTCATCATTTTAGGATAGAATTGCATCATATTTTAACATTCTTTTTTTTCAAAAACCCAAGTGATTTTGAATTCTTCAAATTTCTATTTCGATTTATCAATTCTATCTCATTTCTTAAATCCAAACTTTGAAATCAAATTCAAAGTTTAAATCCAACTTGATTCATTTTCTAAATTCCAAATTCAAGTTTCAAATTCAAAGTCCAATTTGACTTTGAAATTCATCCTCAAATCAATTTTGAAATTCCAAAAAACCAAAGATAGATCCTAATCTCAACTTGGATCCAGATTTCCAAGTATGAATCCAACTTCACTTTGGATCTCAGACTTCAAATCCAAAATCCATTCTAGGATCCAAATCCCTATTACACTTCGGATCTCAGGCTTAAGATCCAAATTCATTTAGGATCTAGATCCCAATTCTACATTGGATCTCAGGCTTAAGATCCAAATTCCATTTAGGATCTAGATCCCAATTCTACATTGGATCTCAGGCTTAAGATCCAAATTTCATTTAGGATCTAGATCCCAATTCTACATTGGATCTCAGATTACAGATCCAAATTCCATTTAGGTTCCAAAACCCAATTCTACTTTGGATCTCATATTTCAGATCCAAAATCCATTCTAGGATCCAAATCCCTATTCTACTTTGGATCTCAGACTTCAAATCCAATTCTATCTTAGGATTCAGAACCCAATTCTACCTTGGATCTCAGACTTCAGATCCAAATTTCATCTTGGATTCCAAATCTTAAATCCAATTCCATTTAAAATTCAGAATCTGATTTCATCTTGGATCCTAGAGTTCAAATCCAATTCCCATTTTCAGATTCTAAATCCAGAATTCAAACTCAAAATCTCAACTCTATTTAGAATCCATACTTTGGATTCAAATTCCATTTTAAAGTTCCATATGTCAAATCAACTTCTATTCTCAATTCCAAATCTTAAATCCAATTCCATTTTCATCTCAGATTTCAAATCCGATTCCTATTTTCGGGTTCTAAAGTCCAAAATTCAACTTCGGACTCTGTTTAGAATTCAGACTTTGGATTCAAATTCTATCTTGAATTCCAACTTTCAAATCAATTCTATTTCTTAAAATTCTATTTAGATTTCCCACATTTTCATTCTGATTTCAAACTTCAAAAGCTAGAATTCAATTCCATTTTATCTCTATTCTGATTCAAAGTCCATTTATGACTTTGAAATTTCCTTTCTTCTCCTTTTATCTCAACTTCAGAATCAATCCTTTCAAAGTCAAGATTTATTTTCAAAATCTGATTATTCCAGAAACTTAGAACTTTAATCTTAAGTTCTAGGTTAAAAACCATTTCTTCACTCTATCATTAGATTCATCTCAAAGACACTTGGAATATTTTCAAAACATTTTTTTAAAAAGAGCATACATTCTTGCATTACACAAGCATGATTTTTTGTGCATTTAGACTTAGAATAGATTCTTAGATAATTTCTTAGCAAAGCAAAAGGCATGAATTCGACCCTTGGTTCGATTACCCTTGGTAAAGGCGCCAGGAATAGTCGAACCTCGTACCGACGAGCGGATCCCGTCTCCCAGTTTTCCCGCAAATATTTCAAAAACGGAGGCGAATCATTTTTTTCAAATATTTTCAAAATTAAGGTCAAGTGAGACCCCGCAAAAGAGTTCCTCTTCCTTTCTTTTCTTTTATTTTCTCCCTTCAAAAAGGAGGAAATAGAGGTTGGAAAGGAAAAGAGAAGAGAGAGAAACCACAAGAGAGGAAAAATTTTGTGATGATCACAGTTTTGGCGACTGTGATGGGACTCGTCCCCGTCTAGTCGAATTATGCCTTTGCTTTGCTTTTACATAATCTAAGTCTTTATTCTAACATATGTCAGTTGCATTTCCATGCAAACCTTAGGAGCCTAAACTCTGTCCTAAGCTGACATCATTTGCATATAGGATTTAAGTATGGTTTGGTAGGACCATATTGAGGAGATTATACCATGTTCACATTAGACTTAGGTCTGAAATACAACTCTCCTCAATTCTAGGGATTGAATGCAAAACAATGTATGCAAGTGTATGCTTCTCTTCATTTTAATCTATCTCTTTAGGACTTGCATTAGAGTCATCTGATTTCTTGCATGTTGAGCATATTTTGAAAACTTCCTTACCTATATTGTCCCGGTCTTCACGTTGCTGGGATGTCTCACTGAACCATAGTTCAGGAGAGAGCCTCACAACTGGACCACTTAATTGGGTTCGCGCCCCCCTACCACGTACCTAAGAGCCATAGTCCGAGGTATATCGGTAGGTGCTCAAGGATGTTGGGAAGCCATTACTTTAGAACTGGAGAAATATTTCTATGCCACGTACTTTGAGCTTCGGCTTGAGTATATCGGCGTATCTTGATTGGAATCAGATGATCTGAACCCTAGAGTTAGGATTAAGGTCCTACAAGCCATTTCAAAATATTGCATTTAGAGTCAGCCTCTAGGGAGTGCTGTTTGTGCATCCTTGTTTGTATATCTATGATTGTATGATATTTTATATTCCCTATATTTTTCAAAACCCTGGGTATACATTATTCAAAATTTCCTCTTTATTTTAAAACCCAGGTGTATTTTCCTTTTCTTCTCTTAATTTCTTCTAAATTCTTTTTAATCTTGCCTACAATTCTTCAAAAATTTTCTTTTCTATATTTTATTCCATACCCTCATTTACAATAAAACATTTGTTGTCAGGATATGTCCTTTTCAAAATTTATCTTTATTCGCGTTTTACTTATCTATCCTTTTTCAGAAAAACAGTGCGGTTGTTGCAAATTTTTGGTGACAACCCGATCCCTCGTAATGGGATGTTTTCATTTTCAGATTATGATTTCCTCCTTTATTAAAATTTCTTCCTAGATCTTTTCTAAAAGACCCATTTATCCTCTATAGAGAGCATCGACGCTACCAGTTGAGTCAGGCAAAGCTCAGAGATTACATTGTTCTAACATCCCAGTTATAAATAGAGAAAGTGAGGAATGGATTCTCAAAAATCTGTCAGAAAGGGAGTTCAGGACAACAAAAGTGAGATCGATCCCGCGATATACCAATTATTCAAAAGGATGATGGTTGAGATATTGTCTGAACAAGCTAAAGCCAGTTGCGGAAAAGCTCCCACAAAAGAAAAGGCACCTGTCACTTTCCCCATGAATGAACACGGCAATATCAGTGTAGGAAATTCCAAAGCCAGCAGAGGTAGCAACCAAGGCAACCAGGGCAATAACTTGGGATAGTGCAAAGGCCAGATTGGGAAATATTGTGAAAACCATGATAGACTTCTTCAATACAATCCTCAACAAAAGGGCAAGAAGCAAGAAGGACCAAAGCGTAAGGATTGGAGCAAGGATAGAGATTTCACTCCTTTAGATGAACCGCTCGACAAAATCCTCGAATATATGATGTCTAGCGGATTACTCAGGCTCCCAAAAGCCGCCAGCCCTTCCACAGTCATGGGAAAATATATAGACCAGTTTTGCGGATACCATCGAGTAACAGGGCATGACACTGAGCATTGCTTCATCTTCAAGAATATTGTTTAGGATTGCCTTGATAAGATTCTCTTCGTCAAAAACGAAGAAGAAAGGCATCCAGATTTCCTAAACATGTAAGCTCAGTCCAGCTACCAGCCAGGGGTCAGCACTCGACAGAAGTCAAGCAAGCCAAAAAAGCAAAGCATGAAGGTTGGGGTTATGATCGTCAGCTTACCCCTCTAGGTCAGCCGATCGAAGAAGTTCTCCAATACCTGCTCGAGAAAGAAATGATCAAACTCCCAAAGCAGGATGATCCCTCTGTCACCAAAGGGAAATGGAAGAATCGTTTTTGCAAGTTTCATCGAGTGAGGGGACATGACACGGAGCGTTGTTTCATCCTCAAAAACATTGTGCAGGACTACATTGACAAAGAGCTTCTTGTACCAGAGGAAGGAGAAGAGCAGACTGCAGTTCCGCCCGAACCTTTTCCAAACCACTCGGAGAGTTGAGAATATCAAAAGTTTCTTGCTTTCACTTTCTTTTGACAGTCACTTTATACGGGCAAGTCAGCCCAGTCTTTGTGACTTCTTTTTAGTTAAAATACTAGTAAATATTCAGTTTTGTTATCAACTTTTGCTTATCAATGAAATGTCAATTTTCTTTATATCTTTGATATTCAATACTTTCTTCTTCTTTTTTGCTATATTGGGGCATTAAATTTCTTTTTCAAAATTCAGGACAATCCTGACATCATTCATGAGAGAAATGATATTACCTATGAGGGTCTTTCAAAAATCATAAAAAAAAAAAAATTAGTTCAACCTTTTTCAAAGATCAACCCTTGTGTTGATCACATTTTCCTACAAATTGATTTCGAATCATTGCATTTCAAAGATCAACCCTTGCGTTGATCATATTTTCTGAAAATTGATTTCGAATTATTGCATTTCAAAGGTCAACCCTTGTGTTGATCATATTTTCCAAAAAATTGACTTTGAATCATTACATTCAAAGATCAACCCTTATGTTGATCATATTTTCTAAAAATTGGTTTCGAACCATTACATTCAAAGATCAACCCTTGTGTTGATCTCATTTTCCAAAATTTGATTTCATTACATTCAAACATCAACCCTTGTGTTGATCATATTTTCTAAAAAGTTGATTTTAAATGATTGCATTCAAAGATCAACCCTAGTGTTGATTATGTTTTCTAAAAATTGATTTCAAATCATTGCATTCAAAGATCAACCCTTGTGTTGATGATATTTTCTAAAAATTGATTTTGAATCATTGCATTCAAATATCAACCCTCGTGTTGATCATATTTTCTACAAATTGGTTTTCAAATCATTGCTTCAAAAAATTAACCCTCATGATGATCTCTCATGAATGATCCCATTTCAAAGATTAGCTCTCGCAGTTAATCTTTCTTTCCAAAAATGATTTTCTCATCTTCCTTTCTCATTTTAAAGATCCCACATGCAGGCAGGATCAAACTCTTTTTCAAAAAATTTCAAATCTTCTTTCAGTCTTTATCAGTTTTATTTACCTTTATCAAATTTTATTAAATTTTATTCATCCATTTTTATTTCTTCTTGTCAATTCTTATTTCAAAATCATTCCCTTTCAGGTTAAGGGATAAACCTGATGCCTCTTTCCCATGAGGTATTTCTTTTTCCTTCTTCTCTTTTCCCCCCTTCAGGTTAAGGGATAAACCTGAGACCTCATCCTACGAGGTCCTTCTTTCTAAAGGATAAGGGATAGTCCTGAAGGTCTTTTAAAGCTCCATTAATTTCTGCTAAATCTTTTTCTTCATTCAATTTTATCAATTTTATTTCTTAAATTAAATTTTAATTCCTCCAATTCTTTATCAAAGCTTTTCATCAACTTTTGCCTAAATTTTATTCCTTTCCCATTCAGGATAAGGGATAATCCTGAAACCTCTCACAGGAGCAACAATGCTACCTGTGAGAATTCTTTTTACAAAGAAAAATTTCATAAAATTTCCTTGATTCTTCTCTTTCATCAAATTTCCCATCAATTTCTATCTCTTGTCGTCAATTCTTCTCAAATTTTATTTTCTCCCCAGTCAAGATAAGGGGGCAATCAGATCGCCATGGAAATAAATTCAGTCCTCTAAATGGTCATTCTCAATCCCAGGTCCGGTCCTCGCACTGGCAGATTTTCAAAACTCAATCTTTTGATTAAAAACTTTCTGTCAAAAACCCGAATTCTGACTTGGGCTTCTTCCCTTTATTCTTTCATTTGAAGTTCTGATTTCCGACCAGGACTTCCTTTTGAATCCAATCCTCGCATTGGAAATCAATCATTTCTTTAGAAATCCGAGTTCCAGCTCGGGTTTTCCCTCTATTATTTTTCGTTCGAAGTTCTGAGTTCCGACCAAGACTTCCTTTTGAATCCAATCCTCGCATTGAAAATCAATCATTTCTTTAGAAATCCGAGTTCCAGCTCGGGTTTTCCCTCCATTATTTTTCGTTTGAAGTTTTGAGTTCCGACCAGGACTTCCTTTTGAATCCAATCATCGCATTGGAAATCAATCATTTCTTTAGAAATCCGAGTTCCAGCTCGAGTTTTCCCTCTATTATTTTTCGTTCGAAGTTCTGAGTTCCGACCAGAACTTCCTTTTGAATCCAATCCTCACATTGAAAATCAATCATTTCTTTAGAAATCCGAGTTCCAGCTCGGGTTTTCCCTCCATTATTTTTCGTTCGAAGTTCTGAGTTCCGACCAGGACTTCCTTTTGAATCCAATCATCGCATTGGAAATCAATCATTTCTTTAGAAATCCGAGTTTCAGCTCGGGTTTTTCCTCTATTATTTTTCGTTCAAAGTTCTGAGTTCCGACCAGGACTTCCTTTTGAATCCAATCCTCGCATTGGAAATCAATCATTTCTTTAGAAATCCGAGTTCCAGCTTGGGTTTTTTCTCTATTATTTTTCGTTCGAAATTCTAAGTTCCGACCAGGACTTCCTTTTGAATCCAATCCTCGCATTGGAAATCAATCATTTCTTTAGAAATCTGAGTTCCAACTCGGGTTTTTCCTCTATTATTTTTCGTTCGAAGTTTTGAGTTCCGACCAGGACTTCCTTTTGAATCCAATCCTCGCATTGGAAATCAATCAGTTCTTTAGAAATCCGAGTTCCAGCTCGGGTTTTTCCTCTATTATTTTTCGTTCGAAGTTCTGAGTTCCGACCAGGACTTCCTTTTGAATCCAATACTCGCATTGGAAATCAATCATTTCTTTAGAAATCCGAGTTCCAGCTCGGGTTTTTCCTCTATTATTTTTCGTTCGAAGTTTTGAGTTTCGACCAGGACTTCCTTTTGAATCCAATCCTCGCATTGGAAATCAATCATTTCTTTAGAAATCCGAGTTCCAACTCGGGTTTTTCCTCTATTATTTTCCGTTTGAAGTTCTGAGTTCCGACCAGGACTTCCTTTTGAATCCAATCCTCGCATTGGAAATCAATCATTTCTTTAGAAATCCGCATTCCAGCTCGGGTTTTTCCTTTCCCCTTCAGGTTAAGGGATAAACCTAATGCCTCCTGCTGACGAGGTATTTCTTTCCTTCTTCCCATTCAGGTTAAGGGATAAACCTGATGTCTCCTGCTAACGAGGTATTTCTTTCCTTCCTTCACAGTTCAAAATAAGGAGATAAATCCTGAAAATAGACCACGTGCAGTTAGGATGTGATGGTCCATTGAATTCAGAATCTCTTATCAAATTTTACTTTCCTAGCTCATCTTATTTCTCAAAATTCTCAATCATATATTAAGCTCATTTGGAAAATTCGGTTCTCGTGCCGGTAATCTTCTAAATTCAGTGTTCTGATCAAATTCTTTCCTTTTACAAAATTCAAGATCTGACTTAAATCTGATGTATTTCCAAAAGATTCAGCAGCTCGTTGGCCATGTATTTTCAAAAGATCCAACACTCGTTGGTCATGTATTTCAAACGTTCCAGCTTTTGCTGGTCAAGTATTTCAAACGTTTCAGCTTCCGCTGGTTAGGTATTTCCAAAAGATCAACACTCGTTAGTCATGTATTTCAAACGTTCCAGCTTCTGCTGGTCATGTATTTCAAAGGTTCCAGCTTTTGTTGGTCATGTATTTCTAAAATCAAAAGATTGCAACTCAAGGTCTCATCAAAATCCATATTGAGTGATTATTCCACAAAAAATTCATGAAAACTTTGCCAATTTGCTAAAAGCATTTGCTGATTCTAAAAATCTGATTACACAAAAGAATTTCCTCAGATTACCTCTAGTATTATTTCCAAAAAGGCGAAACTTTTGCGAAATAGAGGTAAAATTCAAATCTTTTCCTGTTGATCAACCAAAAGGATGTAAGAGATATCCTCGATATGATCAATGAAAGAAATCTTCAATGATGTTGAAAGGCCAGAAGTGATTTGATATTGATCATGGCTATGGCGCATGTTTTAAAATGACTTTCTGGCAATCAGGCAGTGGAAATATCTCGAGCTATAGAAAGAATCCACTCGACCCATATCTTCTTATTCGTTTAAAGTTGCAATCAAATATCCGCAAAAGAAATCTCTCAATTATCGTCAAGATGAAGATGAATATGCGAGTAGACCCCCGGGGCCAAAGAAGATTTGGATCATCTCCGAGATGAAGGAGTTTGTGAAGGATCCTTCCAAGGAAAGTTCAGATCAACATCAAGATGAAGGCGAGTGTGATGAGCCTACCGACAAACCCTAAAAGATATTTGATTTCTGCTATCATCTAAAGACCTTTTGAGTCAATGTCATCAATAGAATCCCTGAGATAAAAGAAGGATCGAAACATCTCCAAGATGAAGGAGTTTGTGACGTACCCTTCCCTGAGAAAGAGAGAAAAGTCAGGACATCTCCAAATGAAGGATGATGTAAAAGCCCGAGAAAGCCCAATGACTCAAAAACAGTGCAAAAAGATCATCGTGGGAAAACACCTAGATATCAAACTGCCAAAGTTGCCAGAAGTCATCTTTTCTCATGCAAAATTCTTTTATCAATATCTTTTCACTACTTGCTTTTATGAAATTAAGAATATTTCTTCTCTTCTCATATCAGGGAAATGGATAGCTTCCTTAAAGAAAATCATCAGCGCTAAAAATTTGAATCTGACTCTTAGAACTGAGGAGTTAAACTCATTTGGGGAAAATACTCTAGGTAAAAGAGGGAATATCTTTTGCACATACGTGCATATTTCCAAGCGTTTGAATCAGCTATAATTTTATTTTATTGGCAAAATTTTCTAGCTATTCCAAGAATGAAATAAACATTCAATATCCATTTTTGATGCAACCTAGCTTTGTTTATATTTCCCAAAAAGAGTTTCCTCTGAAGGAAGTATCTCTTCCTGTCCCATCACGGTTTTCTCATTAAAGAATTCCGTATGGACGACCCACTCAGGATAAGGGTCAAAAACCTGAAATTTCTTGCGAAAGATCATTTGATTTCAAAAGCTATTTCAGTCTCAGCAATGAGACGCCCAATTTCTTCCCCTTTTCAAAGCTTTAGGGAACCCTATATTTCTCCTTTCGCAAAAAAAACCCTTTCGGATTTGTTCGTCCAAGTTCCGAAGGTTCCATCGTGCTTTCTCCGTTTAAGAAATCCGTATGGTAGATTTTCCAATCAGGTTAGAATCAAACCTGAAATTTCTTGCGAAAGATCATCTGATTTCAAAAGCTATTTCAGCCTCAGCAATGAGACGCCCAATTTCTTCCCCTTTTCAAAGCTTTAGGGAACCCTATATTTCTCCTTTCGCAAAAACCCCTTTCGGATTTGTTCGTCCAAATTCTGAAGGTCCCATCGTGCTTTTCTCCATTTTGAGAAATCCGTATGGTAGATTTCCCCCACTCAAAATAAGGGTCAAACCTGAACCCCCCTGCGAGAGGTCATAGATTTCAAAGACTATTTCAGTCTCAGCAATGAGACGCCCAATTTCTTCCCCTTTTCAAAGCTTTAGGGAAGCCTATATTTTCCTCCTCTAGTAAAACCCCTTTCGGATTTGTTCGTCCAAGTTCTGAAGGTCACATCATGCTTTCTCTATTTGAGAAATCTGTATGGTAGATTTCCCCCACTCAGGATAAGGGTCAAACCTGAAACTTCTGCGAGAGGCCATTTGACTTCAAAAGCTATTTCAGTCTCAGCGATGAGACGCCCAATTTCTTCCCCTTTTTAAAGCTTTAGGGAACCCTATATTTTTATCCTCTCGTAAAACCCCTTTCGGATTTGTTCATCCAAGTTCCAAAGGTCCCATTATGGTTTCTCCATTTGAGAAATCAGTATGGTAGATTTCCTATTCAGACTAAGAGTTAACTCGGAACCTCGCTTCGTGAGGTATCTTCCTTTCAGGTTTGGGTTAAACATGAGACTTGTTCCAACGAGATTCTTCGTTCTAACGAGATGCTTTCTTCCAGTCCCATCATGGTACTTCCCATCAAGGAACCCATGCTTTGTATATCCATCCAGGATATGATCCTACTTGAGCTTCATCTCACGAGACATTTTCCAAAAATGTCCCATAAAGGTCCTCATGTATTCCTTTCCTCATCTAATTCATCTTGATATATCTTCGTCCCATCCAGGTTAAGGGCTAAACCTGAATCATTCCAAAAAGAGTACCTTGTCTCACCCATGAGACTTGATCAAAATTTTTATTTCCACCATTTTGAGATTTTCACCCAAAGTCCCATCACGATTTCCTCATTTTTTACTCAATCATATCATTTTCAAGGATTTAGTCTCCCCGAAACCATTCAGGATAAGGTTTTAAGCCTGAGAAGCCATATTTTTCAAAATAATTCTTCCACACCCAGTTCAGATCTGCTGACTGGGCATTTTCAAAATTTGGAGTGTCGTCTTTGCCACTAAGCTCGGCTTTCAACCGACTTAGTAGCAAAGAGGGGCATCTGTGAACACCCCAAATTTTTTAAAGATTTGCAAAAATTACCCTTTTGCCCCTGAATCCATCTTCTGAGAAAATCAAAGCGATTTCAAAGCTAAATTTCAGTCATTCTTCAGATTTTCTGAATTAAATTCCATATTGGTACATTCAAAATTAATTCCGGATCCAAATCTAGTACTTAAAAACCATATTTCCTCAAAATCCGGATCCAAACCCATTTCTGAAGAAATTTTCTCAAAATAGCTTTTAAATTCTTAGAAAAATTCTCTTTTGTAAATATTTTTACAAAAACACAAAAAAAATAGTTTTGATCTTTGGTTTCTCATAAAGCTTTAGGATTTTATTCTAAAAATGCAAAAAAAATTGAAAAATAACACAAAAACCCAAAAAAAAAATGGAAAAACTACGGGGAAAACAAATGATTTTGAGCCTCTTAAAAACAATTTTGCTAAAAGCCTCAGAAGCCCCCTCTTTGCAAAATATCGAAAATCAGAGGGGCTCCTCTGCAAAAACCCTCTTTTAGGGTTTTCCTTCGTAAGGAAGAAGGGGAAAGATAGCCGCCCCCCCCCCCTCCATTCTCTCTTCACTCTCACCTTTCTCACCATGGCGCACCCTCTCTCCGTCGCCGCCCATCTCCAACAAATCTACCGAAACCCTCCTCCTCCGCTCATCTCCAACCGATTTCACACTCTCGAATCATCTTCTCTATCTTCAAAAGGGGCACAGAAGGCCTCTTTTCGATCATCGCCTTCACCCCCGCACCCCTTTGTTTCTTCTCCTTCCTCTTGTTTTCATCCGTTTCCACCCTTCTGAGTCTTCGTCACCTTCACTTCTGGTTTCCCTTCTCTCAGACCTTCTCTGGTCGAACAAAGGCAATCCGACCTCCAACGCTAGCCGCGGTACATCCCTCATCCTTTTTTTGGTATCGTTCATCTCTTTGGCGGCTTTATTGAATTCCCCTTTGTTCTTCCCAATTTTTTCTTTCTTTCTTTGATTTCCTCATTTTAAATCCCTCGAGGCACCCTCTGTAATGCCGGTTTGTGTAAAACAAATCGAGTTATAGACACGCAAAATCAAAAGGAACGGATGTGTTCCAATACTTTGTTTTCTTTTCTTTTTTTTTTTTACTATTTCGTTTTTACTTTCCAATGGTTGGTTTTCAATTCCCCATTTATGCTTACCTTCTCTCTCGCTATCCCCTCTAATGACACTTTATAGTTTATGATATTTTCCCTATTTTACTATCCTTGCCCTTCATGGCATTTCTTCTTACAGGGTCTGATGTCATTTTCTTCTCTCTTTAGTTTAGTTTTTATTTTTATTTTTATTTTTTATTATTTTTGGGTTTTTCTACTGCATATCTATACCATCATATTTCTTCAATCAGATCAGTATTATCATTACTTTGGTTTTGCTTAAAATCATTTGCATTCCATGATATTTTATTTTTGCAAGTTATTGTCGATTCGAATCATCATCTCCCTTGGCTGTTAGCATTGTTCAACTTTCGTTTGGATCTAATTTACAGTAAAATCTAACTGACCCACATTTGACTTCACCGTGAGTTCAACATCTGTGAAGATCTCCCCATGTTCATGGTGAAATTCAATACCGGCACTCCATAGCAGCGGCTAGTGATCTGAAAATCCAAATCAGAATCACTGTGCGATTCAACATCTGTTTTGAGATCACTAAATGGCTCTGCATCCCCACCAATACCAGTTTCTATGTAAATTGATCCAAACCATCATAGATAGCCTTCGTTCTGTTTCAGGTTTGGCACAACCTCTATGCCCATTTTAGCATTTATCAGATACCTTTGTTGCCATCACCTTCACCACAAGAAAAATTTGGGCCCTCTTCATTGATGATCCCATATCACGTATGCATGGTGGACTTTCATTTGAATAAAAAAAAAAGGGAAAGAGGGGCTTTAAGCCGCCCAACAGACATTTCGGATTCAGGTTTGCTATATAATTTTTCTTTGATTTGATCTTGGTGGATATGTATAAGAATGGGGAATGAACGACAGAGGGATTTCTCATAACATGATCTCTGTTGTTATACCCTATCCAACCTCACTTTAACACTGGACACTATCTACACCCTGCATATTCCAGATCGTATTTGCATATAGAACCATACCTACACATATTGGTTGCATCCTTGATTAGTGTTGTATGCTTTCATTACTCATCACCAGTTTTGTTTATAAGTTTATTTGATTGGTATGTAGTTTAACTCATGACAACAAATCCTCTGCATTTGCATGACCTCTACTTTCATGTTAGCCATCCTCCTGTTACCTAACCATTGTGGATAAAAATTTCCTTAGAATGATGGCATCCAGAGCATTGTATAAAAGTCTGATGCATTCTGCCGTTATGAGCTTGATCTTCTCATCCTCTTTAGAACGTATATCTAAGGAACAAAAAAAATTACCAAAGAACATCTGTTTTCATCTTTCTGTTAATGTGATGTTGTGGTGTTATCAATGTTCAGATGAGATCCTATGAATAAATCAAGTATTGGTTGAAGAAATATCTCATGTTTTATGTTTTAATTGAGTTAGTTTGATAGTTGTCATGTAGAAGACCCCATTATCATTACTTGTCATGGTATAAGTCTGGTTATACAGTTTTTTTTTTCTTGTTCAGAAGTGGATCTCTGAATTTCTTACTATGGAGTTTAATGACATTGCTTTTAAATGGATTTGTATCTTCAGAATTTATTTCCTGAACATGCTTGAAGAATTGCCATGATTTCACCCTGTTCATTGTTTTTCACAGTATACATACGCAAACACACAGGTGAAGTATGCTTTGGCCTGGTGCGCAAGGGCATTGATGAAAAGAGTGTCCTATTCTATTTTGTGAAAGTTCTGTAGCACATCTATTGCCTGCCACCGGTTGTTGTTTTCCCTATAATATAATACCATATTTTCAATATCACTTCAGCATTCAGCTCACTGGCCCACATTCATAAATTACTGGTTCCTGAAGATTGCTTACTCCATGCCATGAAAATGTTCAGCAGTGGTGCTTGAATTGAAGACTATTCTTTGTTGTGCATAAAGTCCATAGATGATCAGTCCAGATCAAGGATTTGTGAGCAGATACATTGCATGCTAGATTTTCAAAGACAACGTTGGTAGTTGTATTGCTGGGTCAGTTATGGGTATGATTTCATGTTTTTGTTTTGGTTGGTTCTTACCTACTCTCCATGGAAATGTACCAGAAATGGTGAATGGATTGTTTATTTCCATGTGTGGTGGTTCATTTGTAGTAACTCTCATAGACTCAGTTTGGTTCAGGGCTTTACTTTGTTCATCAAGCATTTTTGCATATCTTTGTGAAGCTGATTGAGTTTGTTGTAGCTTGGTGGCTTCTATCACTTCAGATCATATGGGCATATTGAGTTGGCTGCTGGGTACCTCCGAATATTGTTGTGCTTTGCTTACTGCAAAGAAGTAATTTTCAATCCCTTTTTGATTGCTGACCATCATAGTAGATATTTTGTCAGTCTTTAAACATTTTTCTTAATGTTTTCCCATCAAGCATACACATTAACAGTTTCAGCATGTTGTAACATATGTTAGCATCAGCCTTAGCATACATTTAGTCCTTTGTATACATTTAGTCATTTGTATTTGCCTAATATGCTTTAGCATTACCATGCATATCATAATATACACCAGCTTAGCATATCACATGCATATTTTAATATCCATCACCTACATCACATCTTCACCATGTAATATATATAGCATAGGCATCTTTTCATTAATTGTGATCATGTGTATATCATTTTCAGCATGATTTTCTTCTATATTTTTATGCCTTGTAAATGTCATAAATTGTTAACCCTGTTTTGCAGGATTATAGATTTCTCTTTTCTTTTCAAGTTAAATATTTTCCATCCCCTCAGAAATCATATCCATGATGAAATAGTTAGATCTTAATGAGAATTTACATTTTCTGCACTAGATAGAGTGAATGAGTATTGTAGACATCATGAATTACTTATTTTTCATGCATTTTGCCTTTATTTCTCAAATTCTCACAAATGGCAACACGAATGGCACGTGCACCATTTCGTAAGAGGTAAATTAATCCTAAGTTGATGATTTACATCAACGGCCATAGTCGGGATGTAAACAAGACTTAGTATTTTTTATCTTTTATAAAATAACACTGGATCCACACTGGACCTTCTTCAAAATCATCATATTTTCAAATATTTATTTCTTTTATTAGAGTTTAACTTAAAATTGGCTCAAAATATATACCAATGGCCATAGCCAGGGTATATTGAGAGTTAATTTCATTTTAAATTCTATAAAAGCACCAAAAATATATTCTATTCTTCACTTGAATTTAAATGTGGTTATTATATAATATATTCAATCACCATAGTCAGTGATATATTATATCTTCAACCTCATTTTTAATTCATTTAAAGAATGGAATAGCTTTTCAAAATGGAGAATCCTGTCGCTCATTTGAAATCGGTAGACTTGACCAACCTGCCTTCGTTCCGGTAATGCAAGTCAACTAGGCGGAACAGAAAAAGAAGCCTTGGTATCAAGATATCAAAAACTTTATTGAAACTGGGGAGCTTCCATTAGAGCTATCAAAGAAGGAGCAAAAAGCAATTCAGCATATGTCCGCCCGCTATTTTATCCTTGCCAATGTTCTTTATCGTCGTGGGTTCAGTTCTGAGTATTCCAGGTGCGTAGACGAAGAAGAAGCTAAAGAAATCATACGAGAAGCGCATGAAGGTATTTGCGGTGGTCATGTCGGCTACCAAACCCTTGTTAAACAAATCATTCGGGCAGGATACTATTGGAGAACCATGCAGCAAGACTGCTATCGTTTTGTGAAGAAGTGCGTTCAGTGTCAGATGCACGCACCTTCCATTCATGCGCCAGCGACGTACTTGCAATCAGTCGTGTCTCCATGGCCATTTTCTATGTGGGCCTTCGACGTCGTAGGACCCATCTCTCCTTCAGCTTCTAATGGTCATAAATATTTCCTTGCCGCAACACAGTATTTCACCAAATGGGTTGAAGCCGTCACTCTGCGTACAGTGAAGGGTCGACACGTAGTCTCATTCATTCATAAGAACATTCTTTGTCGTTTCGGTATACCACACGACATCGTGTCAGATAATGGTACTCATTTCAAGAATGAGAGAATGAAGATCTTTTGTTCAAACTTCATAATTCATCATCATTTTTCAGCTCCTTATTATCCACAAGGAAATAGTCAGGCAGAAGCAACCAACAAAAGTTTGATTCGCATCTTGGAAAGAACCGTTGAGACGGGTCGTGATTGGCACGAGAAAATTCATGATGCACTTTGGGCATATCGAACTACCATTCGAACCCCAACCAATGCGACTCCTTCAGAACTTGTTTATGGGACTGAGGTGGTGTTACCTCTTCATGTTCAAAAACCCGCCCTTAAGTTCACATCTCTTTTAGAGCTACCACTCGATCAGTATCAGCAACAGAGATTGGTACAGTTAGATTTACTCGATGAAAAAAGACTCAAAGCAGCAGAACACGCTCAGTCTTATCGTCAGAGGATAGCAAGGCAATATGCCAAGTCAGTCGTCGAAAGGAGATTCCAAGTTAATGACTTGGTCCTTAGATCAACGACTTATCTCAAGTATCGTCCACGTGCCAAATGGTCACCAAACTGGGAAGGTCCCTACGTGGTAAAAGAAGCGTTGCCTCGTAATTCATATCGTCTGATTAATGCAGACGGGGTAGAACTATCCGACCCCATTAATGCTCGACATCTGAAGAAATTCTATACCTAGAAAATCTCTATTCTATCTTTTGTATTCTTCAAAAATTCTCCTCAATAAATGATCAATTATTCTTTTGTCAAAATACCCCTCTTCCCCAGAATATACTGGGGCATTCTTGTTAAAGTTGCCTTTTATCCAAAACAATTTGTGTGCAGGCAGGATCTAATAAATCTCTCATTTTGCATGCATGTGCACTCAGTTGCATCCATTTGCATTTGCACGCATTCATCTGCATCAATTTGCATTGAATTTCCCATTCAGGATAAGGGATAAATCCTGAGACCCCGGCAAGTTGTCCAAGTCATCGCCAATTGATGACCCTTCAAAACCCAGTGCTCGTACTGGTAATCTTTTAAAAACCAGTGCTTGTACTGGTAATCTTTTGAAAACCCAGTGCTCATACTGGTAATCTTTTAAAAACCAGTGCTCGTAATGGTAATCTTTTGAAAAACCAGTGCTCGTACTGGTAATCTTTTAAAATACAGTGCTCATAATGGTAGTCTTTTAAAATTCAGTGCTCGTACTGATAACTTTTTAAAATCCAGTGCTCGTACTGGTAGCCTTTTAAAGTCCAGTGCTTGTACTGGTATCCTTTAAAAATCCAGTGCTCGTACTGGTAATCTTTTAAAATACAGTGCTCGTATTGGTACTTTGCAAAAGTTCGGTCTTCATACTGGTCACAACATAACTCTCACATTGAGGTTCAGGCTCAATCTTTAGACCTGCGAACCAAACAATCTGTATCAGACTCTTGGGTCGTTCCATTCTGTTAATCTGACATTCGGGTTGCCGATTTTGTCAAGACCTCTAGTCATTCGTGTTATCAAGCAGTTCTTTGAGTTATCAAAAGTTATCAAAATCAATTGCCAAGTATCTCTCTTGCGAGGGACCCTTTTTCTAGGGAGAGTTCGAGGGAGCTCGTTTCTTTTCGCATGTCTTTATTGTTCGTTCGTTGAACCCATTTTTCTAGGGAGAGTTTGAAGGGACTCGTGATTCACGAACAGTTTGCAAAATAATCTTTTTTGTCACACAAGGAACCCTTTTTCTAGGGAGAGTTTCGACGGAAGCTTGTCCTCCTTGTAACCTTAAATGTCTTTTATTAGGCCACCCCCGTCGTCGAGGACCCTTTTTCCAGGGAGAGTGTGATGGACTCGTTCCTCTATGATATCCTTTCAATCTCTGTTAGCGGCCCCTTTCCATAAGAGAAGCCTAGAAATAGGGAGTTTTGACGAAAACTCTATTTCTCTTCGAAAGTTCGTTTTGCAAACACCTCCTCTTCAGGGAAGAGAGGAGTATCTTTTGTTACCCGTTCAGGTAAGGGTCA
Organism: Nuphar pumila; assembly: GCF_984573655.1. NCBI lineage: Eukaryota > Viridiplantae > Streptophyta > Magnoliopsida > Nymphaeales > Nymphaeaceae > Nuphar > Nuphar pumila. The sequence goes on along the minus strand of NC_143253.1, from coordinate 58,304,532 downwards.
AGCCTGAGTCTCTCCTTTGGGGAAAGGAGAGGAGAATTTAGCCACAGATGTGTCATGTAGATCTCAAATGATTTCCTTCACCAAGGATTCCAAGAATATTTTGCCAATTTGCCATAAAAAAAATAGTTGTTGATTCCAAAATCTTTATCGCATAAAATTGTACCTCAGAATACCTTCAGTATTACTTCCGAAGTGACAAAGCTTTTGCGAAAAAGGATTCAAAATTCAAAATCTTTCTATTGGCCAACCAAAAGGATGAAGAATAAATCCGCGATATGGCCAGCAAAGAAAATTCAATGTTGTTGCAAAGCCATGAATGATTGATATTGATCGCAGTCAATGGCGTATTTTTAAAGACCATTCTTAGAAAATAAAAGCAGTTGAAATATCCTGGGTGACACAAACAAAAAAATCCATACCATCTCTACATCTCCTCCATCACCTAAGCTGCAATTAAATATCTGCAAAAGGGATCTCTCAACTGTCGTCAAGATGAAGGCGAATTAGACGAGTCGACCCCCGGGGCCAAAGAAGATTTGGATCATCTCCAAGATGACGGAGTTTGTGACGGATCCTTCCAGGGAAAGTCCAGATCACCGTCGAGATGAAGGCGAGTGTGATGGATCTACCGACAAACCCTAAAAGATATTTAATTTCTGCTATTATCAAGAGACTTTCAACCAAAGAGCTAATAACCGTCAATATAATCCCTGAGAGAGAAGAAGTATCGGAACATCTCTGAGATGAAGGAGTTTGTGACGTACCCTTCCAAAAAAAAAATAAAGAGAGAAAAGTCAGGACATCTCCAAAATGAAGGATGATGTAATTCCCGAAAAATCCAAGAGAGCTCCAATTCTGTCAAAAAGAGAGTGCAAAATGATCATCATGAGAAGAGAATCCCAGGATATCAGACTGCTGAATCTATCAAGAATCTTCTTTAATTTTGTGAAATTCTTTTATCAATATTCTTTCACCAATAGCTATCGTAATATCAAGAATATATTCTTTTCCGCCCATATCAAGGAAATTGATAGCTTCCTTGAGAGAAAGTCATTGGCAATGATAGTCGAATTCGAATCTTGATTCTACGGAGTTAAGTCCAGTCAGAGGTAATACTTCAGGTAGACAAGAGGGAATATTATTCATATATATATGTGCTTATCATTCTCGAATCAACTATAATTTTTTTTTATCTTATTGGCAATCTTTTTAAGTTATCCTGACATGAAGTGAGAACTTGATGTTTATTTTGATGTATCCAGGCGTTGTTGTTATCCCTTTTAGGATCGGATGATGGGAGTTGTCCAAGATCCTTCCCTTCTTGTTTTGATCTGAGTGCCTGGACTCTCAGATTCGCACACTTCCCTGTGCTCCCCACTGTCCCACCATAGACAATTCCCGTTCAGGTTAAGGGTTAAACCTGAATTTTCCGCAAAAGGTCATCTGTCTTAAAAGCCATTCAGTCTTAGCAATGAGACGTCCAAGATCAATCCCTTTTCAAGCTTTAGGGAATCCCCTTTCTTCCTTTTGCAAACCCCTCTCGGATTTATTGTGCAGAATTCGAAGGTCCCATCATGGTTTCTTCATTTGAGGATTTCGTATATCGTCCCCTTTTAGGTTAAGGGTTAAGCCTGAGCCTCGTTTTTCCACGAGGTATCGTCCCCTTTCAGGTCAAGGGGTTAAACCTGAGCCTCATTCTGATGAGGTATTTCATTTATCGTCCCCTTTCAGGTTAAGGGTTAAGCCTGAGCTTCGTTCCATACGAGGTATTTCCTGTCCCATCCAGGTTAAGGGCAAAACCTGAATCTCACTTCTTTTCGAAGTAAAATTTTATCCTTATTCTTCATTTCATATCTATCATCATCCTTTGAACTAATTCTTTCATACCCAGTCAGATTCATCTAACTGGGGCATTTTTATAGTCCAAATTTGGTGTGTTTTCTTTGCCACTAAGCTCGGCTTTCAACCGGCTTAGTAGCAAAGAGGGGCATCTGTAAACACCCCAAATTTTTACCTTCATCCAGTGTTTGTCCATTTCATGTGTCATTGCATATCATTGCATGCATTCGGCATACCATTTCATTGCATTGCATAACATTGCATGGTATTACATGTCATTACATCTCATTTTCGAGATCCAGCACTCCAGTTTTCAAAACATTCAATCCAGATTTGAATTTTACAGCTTTATTTCAAAATCAATTTCAAAACCTGGGTTTTTATTCAATACTCTGTCATTTTCCAACCCCAGGACTTTATATTTCGAAATATTTTCTCAGAAAACAATCTAGATTCCTTTCAAATTCAAACTTTAATCGATTTCAATTCACAGATGAAATCCATTTAGATGGTGTCGCTTCTGAATGCCTCTATTTATCAAATTTCTCAAATTTTTGAAAGTTTCAGTCCGATCAGGACTCTGTCTCAGAGTCCTAATCCGGTCAGAAGTTTGGTTTTTAAGTCTGTTTTACTTCCATTCTTAATCTTTTTTCGATTATTTTCAAAATTTAGGTCATTTTACAGAGTCCAGTTAGTTCAGGACTCTATTTTAGAATTCGGTCGAGTTAGGAGTCTAACCCTGACTGTGTTTTCTAAGTTATTTCATCATTTCTTGATAAAATCTTTTGAAAATTTTTTCATTTGGCTTTTAAAATCTAAAATCTCAGAGCCCTAAGAGTTCAAGACTCTAACCCGGAGTTCCAGTTCGCTTGAGACCCTATTTTCAAAGATCTTGAATTTCAAATGTCAATTTTAACCCTTTTTCAAAGCTGTTTTCAGTAGTTATTTCAAAACTTTCAAATATTGATATGGGCCCACTCAGTTGGAACCATATCTAGAGGAATTCTGACCCAGTTAGAACCCTATTCCATTTCAAAAATTTTAATTTCAAAGTTTACTTTTGAAAATCTTTTGAAAACTCCTTCAATTTCAAGTTTTAAAATCGTTTTTTTTTTTTTTTAACAACTCAAGTAGGGCCCACTCGAGGGTTGTGCCATATTCGAGTCAGTCAGGGCTAGACTAGGGTTAGTTGATGTCTTGGTTAGTGTTAGAGGTTTAGAAGAGTCAAAACCATTTTGAAAAACTCATTTTTGAAAGTTAGTTTTTAAAACTAGTGTTTTTAAAGGTTTTTAAAGGAGTTTTAAAAACCCAATGTGAGAAAATGCCAAGTGGCACCACATTTGGGGATTTTTTAGGATTAGCTAGGGGTTAATTAGGCATTATTTAGGATAATTTAGACTAGGGGTAGTTAGGTAACTCCACCCCAAAATCGCCCCCCCTTAGAAGTCCAAAAATTTCAAAATTGCTAATTTTTAAAACCTAAAAAATTGTTATAAAAGGCCCCCATAGGGGGGACGATTTTTCCAGCCACCTTGGGAGAAAATCTTGGAGCTTCTCTCTCCTCTCCAGCCCTTCCTCCATTGCTGCAACTCCAAGGTATGAACTTCTTCACTTTTCTTATTTTATTTAATGCTTTTTAATGCTTTAAACCTAGATTTAGGCTTGGACACCCCTCCTTATGGAAGATCAACCATGGTTTCACCTCAAGAACTATCAAGAACCAGCAAGAACGATCCAAGAAGGTGATCTAACCCTGTTTTGGATAATTTACAGAGATTTTAATCCATTAGAATTGATTTTAACATGATTCTTTGCATTATTAACCAATAAAATATATGATTTACCCTTTTTAATGGGTTAAATCTATGTTTTAAAGGTGATATCAAATTCCAACCATTGATTCCCTGTTTTTAATTTATTTTCATGGTTTATTCATGTTTGTTTTACGTTCTACAGCATAAAAATAATTTTTATTTACTGTTTTATGGTTTATTTTATTGATTTACATTAGTTAATGCATGGTTTTTCAAGTTTCTTAAATTTCTGTGTGTTTTAGGTTTAGAACAGTAAAGATGATGTTATTTCGGATTGAAGTACTCATTGTTTATTTCTGATTTTTTTATATGTGATGAATGCATAAGTTATTGAGTTACTGTAGAAAAATCAGAGGTTTTGGATCACGGGAACCCTGTCAAAAAAATCAGACATCAAATCGGGTTTTTAAAGCTTTAAAATCGTGGTTAAAATCAAGAAGGTAACTTGCTGTGATGATATTTCTCTTATATTATATCCGATTTTAGATCTGTAAAGTGATATGGATTCACATTGAGTAGATCTGTCTACTGTGAAATTTTCGGATTTTTTTATTACTGTTTAGTATTTTTCCCCTTTCAGAGAATCGGTTTTTAAATTTAACACTCGTTAGGGTTTACCAAAACTCTAATCAGACTTGTGTTAGTCTTAAATCACAAACCACAGATCCAATTCATGATCTATAAAAAGTGAGTATTGTTATTTTTCTGTCTACTGTTTACCACTAAGATTTCATAGATTTTTGTTTAGTATTGCTATTTATGTCTGTATTTTCAATCTGAAATAGCTGTTTTAATCCCTGTTAAAAGTGATATATTTTAGCTCAGATTGCCGGAAGAGTTTCTCCCTAACCGGAGATGATTTTTACGATCTGTAAATTGGGAAATCTTTGTTTTTCTTTTTAGTTAGTCTCTGTAAAATTTTATAAATTTCCATGGAGATTTGACCCCTGGTTCAGGTCTTAGACTCAGACTGGTTGGTGAATTAGGTCAAAAATAGCATATTTTTAGGGTTTAATGCAATTTTCGGATTAATTTAATGTCAAAAAATTATTTTTATAATTCCAATTCGACATTAGGGTTATAACAAGTGCAGGTACCAATTTTTATGGATTTTGGAATCCATTTGATGGCTGAATTAAGCAAATTACAAAACCGGGTTCCTGAAAGATCCAAAAACACTGCTAAAATCACAGTTTTTGTGATATTATTGGATTTTCGTGCATAAGCATATATTTTTAGGGTTTAATTATGTTCATAATCATATTAGGATGCTTTAGGTTTAATTTGATGCTCATTTGATTTCATTTAGTGCATAAAACCTAAGTTTTTACCAAAATCTATTTCAGAAAACCCTGATTTCAAGGCCATAGTCTTGCTATCAGGGGCAATTTGGTCATTTGACCTAAATTTCGAAATCCCTAACCCTAATTTTCATATTTTTAATCATGTCATAGCATATTTGGTTTTAGTTTATTTCATCTAAACTTCAAAATTTGCATTTTATCAAAACATCTTTCTAAAAACCCTAATTTCAAGGCCATAGTCTTGTTATTAGGGGTATTTTGGTCATTTTGACCCCAATTTCGAAATTTCATATCTTATATTCCTTATTTATTCAATTTTATTTCATATTTTATCATTTTGATTTAAGGGAATCATGGCAAAAAGGCTTATATCTAGCAAAATCCAACAATTTCCTGATATTGTTGGATAAATCTAGAAAAGCCAACATATATTCATTAACCAAGTTTTCTAGTTTTGCAGGTACATTGAAGACTTTATTTTTCATGTATTTAAATTTCAATAGTGATGTAATTTGTAATTAAACTTTGGAATAAGAATTTACATTTCCTGCATAGATTAGGTTGCATTGCATATAGTTTATTTTTATAATGTTAATGTGTGATGGATGATGATTCATGCATATTTTTACAAATTCACCATGGTCTACACGAATGGCACATGCACTAGCTTATATGAAGTTTATAAACTTGGTGGAATTTGTATTTATGGCCATAGTCAGAATACGAATGATACTCAGATTTATAATCTTCACATTAGCCACATTCAGCCTACACTCTTAGGCTAACTTCAAAATATACTGCATTTCTCAAAAATACAAAAAGTATTTCTCAATTCCTCAAATCCATATTCATTCATTTCATGCATTTGCCAATCTCAATTCAAAGAAGTTCATTTTTTCAAAATCCCCTAAGTCTTATTCAAAAATCGGTTTGCCAATGATATTTCAAGTATTTCCCAAATTCCGAATTCAAATTCCCTAAGTTAGAATTTCAATTTCAAAGTTTGAATTCAAAGAATTTCATTTTCTCAAAATTTTCTAAGTCATATGGAGAAATCGATTTTCTCAGAATATGAAAATCTCAAAGTATGTTTCAAGTATTTCTCAAGTTTAAAATTCGAAATTTCAAGTTATATTTTCAAGTTCAAAGTTTGAATTCAGAGAAACCAAGTTTCTCAGAATCGATTTTCACCAAATGTCAAGGATTCCTCAAAATCGATTTTTATTTCTCTCAGAAGTATATTTCAAATCCCAATTCACGATTTTCCAAGATTTACATTTTCTAAATATTTCAAAGCAAACATCATGTTTTCAAAATGTGCATTTTCTGAAAATTCATAGCACATGCCTGATTCTTTGTGCATTTAGAAATTAGAATATGATTTAGACAAGTTGAATAGATTAGAGCATAAGATTGATCCTTGGTTCAATTACCCCTGTTAAAGGTGGCAGGAACGGTTGAACCTCGTACCGACAGGCGAGTCCCATTCTACGGAATTTTCCCGCATTTTAAAAATGGAGGCGAGTTATTTTCAAAATCTTTTTCAAAGGTCAGTTTGATTTGCAAAAGTAAAATTTTGCGATGATAACAGGTTTGGCGACCGAGATGGGACCTGTCTTTGCCTGATCAATCTAATGCTCTACTTAGTTCAAATTGTCAAAATCGATTTCCATGGAATGTCAGCTTTGCTTTATGATATCATGTGAACCTAGGAGCCTAGACTTGAACCCAGCTGACATGGAATGCATATAGACTAGGTATGGTTTGGTAGGACCATATTGAGGAGAATTATTCATGCTCACATAGACTTAGGTCTAATACAACACTTCTCAATTTAGGAATTGTATGAAAACAATGTTTGCTTCTTCAAATATTTCAAAATTCTATCTCTTTAGGACTTAGAGCCTTCTGTTTGATTGCATGTGCTCATGTTTTTCAAAAAACCACCCCACCTATATTGTCCCGGTCTTCACGTTGCTGGGCTCTCTTCCAGAACCATAGTTCGGGACAGAGCCTCACAACTGGGCCACCTATTTGGGTGAAACCCCCCCTGCCACGTACCAAGGGCCATAGTCCAACGTATATCGGCAGGTGCTCAAGGATGTTGGAAAACTTGAACCTAGAACCGGAGAAATTGATTTTATGTCACGTACATCGAGCCTTGGCTTGAGTATATATAGGCATAACTGGATTGGATACAGTTGATCTGAACCTTAGAGTTAGGATTAAGGTCCTACAGCCATTTCAAAATTTGTGCATCTAGAGTCAGCTTTTAGGGAATGCTGTATGTACATACTTGTTTTTGCAGAATTTGATTGAATATGTTATTTCCTTTTTATTTTCCATATTTTCCCCAATTTTCTAAAATACTGGACGATTTTCTCAGAATTCCCCAATCCATGTCCATGTATTGTCCATGTTTTAAATCCTTGACGATTTTCAAAACACTTCATTTTATAAAGTACTTCCTTATATTTCATTAAACCCTGGACGATTTTCATAAAATTCCTCCATTTTCTTCAAAACTCCAGGTGATTTCCCATCTTTCCTTTCTTCTGGATCTCGAATTTCCTGCTTTATTTTTTTACCCTGCCTGCATTTTTCCCAAATTTCCTATATTTTTCCAACTCTTATTCCAATTTCCATGTCTTCCAGTCCGATGGCATCCAGTCAGCTTGATTCAGTCTTCCCCGAGGGTCACATCTCCTACGAGGTGCGACAAAGTCTTCCCGAACATCGAGTCCTCAACACCGGATCCTTCTTTCCCCGGTGATACTATTCATGGTTCAAGAACTTCTCTCGTATGTTTCTGGACCATCTGGACGAGTGTGGATTGGAACTGGCATCCGTAGTGGGAAAGCAGACAGTCAACGACAACTTGATCCATGCACTAGCAGAGCGGTGGAATCCGACCACTTCTACCTTCTGGTTCCCGTGGGGTGAGATGACAGTACTGATAGATGAATTTTCAGAGATTGTGGGATTGCCCGAGCCAGCCGGTCAGCCTGGAGATCCATTGGAGAAACAATTTTTGATCAATGTCAAGGGTCTGGATCCCCGAGACGCTTTAGCTCGCATGACAGGACGCAAGTCTTGGCCTCTGATTGAAGAAGATGGAAACAAATATGTGGACCTGCTCGAAGTCTACAGACAGTATGGGACATTTGCAGAAGTCAGCTCGTTGTCCAGGACAGCTCGAGAGAGAAGTCAGCACGCGATGGTTCTGTGCACGGTGGGATTAGCTTTCTTTCCCGATGGACGAAATTACATGGATATCAGAATAGTTCAGCTTATGAGGAGATGCGGAAGTCGACAGACCCGCCACCTCTCAATAGCCATGGCCGCACTCGCTTTTCTATACCGAGGGTTGACTCGTTTCGCACTCGGAGAGTCGATCCTAGTCGAAGGGTGCACCTATGCCTTGTAGTCTTGGTTCCTCCGGCACGTGCCAGTCCGAGCCAGTTCCTTCAGATACAATGGTAAAAAGCTTCTTCCAGTTGCGCAATACCGGTTCTTGATCAACAACCTTCAGGAGGAAGAGGTCGTATGGGACTACTTTGATCGCCAGGAATCACCTCCCAGATATACTTATGCTTACGGCAAGCGATTCAGACTACTTGGCCCATTCTTCTACGCATACTATCATCCGGAGCGGTATGTCAGACAGTTCTCTCAAAGGCAGAAGCGCGTAGAGATTCGCCCACTAGCAGGGGTTCTGCCAGAATTCGACCTCGCATCAGATCAGTGGTCCAGAGCATACCATTCTGCCAGACATGGCTGGGATTCCTTTGTCAATCTTACTATTTTTCCTGGTCCTCGTGTGTCTTCTGATTATCAGGAGTGGTGGAAAATTGTCCATCCCCCTCCCCTCTGTCAAGTGTATTATTGATAAAATCATGTTTTTCCTCTCAATAAAAATTCCTTTATTTTACATTGGTTTGACGACCTCGCCTAGGTAACAAGGCATATTTTCAGTTGTTTATCTTGCAAAGAATAGCAACGCAATTGTCGCAATCTCAGCGACGACTCAATCCCTAGTAATGGGATATTATTTCAATTGTCTACCAAAATTCTCAACAAATATTTTCCTCCAAACCAAATTTCCTTCAGAAGCCTAACCATCAGTTCTGCCCTGTAGAGAGCATCAGTAATATCCAAGAGAACATTTACGATACCCGATGGTTGATACAAGATCCAGAAAGAAAGCCGCATCAGTTGAAGGCGTCGCGTACTCAGTAGCTTCAGAAGAAGAGATGGAATCACCTCGATCAATCCAGAGTCAGGGTCAGCAGGCGGATGATGGCATCGATCCCCAAATGTACGTCATGTTCAAAAAAATGATGACCAAGATGCTGGCAGAGCAAGCTGAGGCCAGTACTGAGCAAATTCAGACCAAACAGAAAGATAGGGGTCATACCGTCAAGAATATCAGCAAAAAGCAGAGTCGTCACGAGGAAATGTCTGATGAATCAGAATCAGCTGACGATGCTGACAAGGAATGTGAAAATAAATATGAATTCAAAAGGTCAACTCAGGGTCAGGGGTCGGCCTATAAATCCAAGAATCAGTCTGTTGACGACCCTACGCAGTCACAACTGAAAGATGTGATGAAGATGGTTAAGGATCTTCAAGCTCGTGACAAGGGCAAAAGAGTATTTACAAGTGAAGACTTCTATGATGCACTGGATGGGGATGATGATCTCGATAACCTCCCCAAGACATTCATTAAGTTTGATGGTTCGGGTGACCCAAAAGCACATCTCGCCCTATTCTTCGCAGAATGTTCCAGGTTCAAGAGGAACAATCGTGCCTTATTTCTCTGCTTCCCTCGCAGTTTGGAAAATGTCGCAGCAAAGTGGTACTCAGAGCACATTAATCCGATAGAACTGAAAGAATTCGACAAAGTGGTCAATTTATTTATTGAGCGCTTTCTATTCAATGCTGAAGCACTCCCGACTCTCAGTCATCTCTGTAGTCTGAGGCAGAAGGAAAACGAGAAGGCCAGGGATTTCATTCATAGATGGAGATCCGCTTGCAATAAGATGTGCGAGCCAATAGCAGAAAGACATGCACTATCTTTGATCCTGAGCAACTTCTCGCAACCCCTGAGGGGACTAATTTCTACATCTCCATCGAAGAGCTTCATAGAACTAACAGAACGAGCCGAATGGCTCGAGTTGAGTATGGAGAACGGCTCTTATGAAGGCTTTATGTTTACAAAGAATAACAGTCAACAAGAATCAAAGAAGAAAGCCCATTTTACCTACTCTGCCAGTAACAGCAAGAATCAAAACAAAGGAAATGGAAAAAATCATAGTTATGCTTCAGGAGGGTCAAATCCCAACAAAAGTGATCAGAAAGGCAAGTCGATTATTCAATATGATAAGCAGCCACAGCAAACCCTCGAACAAAGATCAAGACCACAAGAAAAGCCGAAGCGGGAAGGATGGAATTATAACCGCAAGTTTACTCCTCTAGACCAGTCCCTCGAGACAGTATTAGAATATATGCTCGGCAGTGATATGATTAAGCTTCCAAGGGTAGCTGACCCGCCAGTGGTTATGGGAAAAATGAAGGACAGATTCTGCAAGTTCCACCGAACTGTGGGACATGATACCGAGAACTGTTTCGTTCTTAAAAACATCATACAAGATTATATTGACAAAAATCTGTTAGTAGAAGGGGCTGAAGATGAGAAAATGGAGATTCTAAAACAGCCTTTCTTGCAGCACTCCACAACAATGATATCTGATCATCCCTTTCAGCCACAAGATCATATCCGACCATGCCCTAGCAGTGATATCAAGGTGCAGCATCAGGTATTAGTGTTGTATAAGGCCCAGTCCGGTTCTCAAAAGATGGACCTCGTTTCAGCATTCAGTAAGTTGAAAGTTTCGAGAGAACCCGCTGGAGTATCTCCAGAGGTAGCCAAAAGAATGCCATGGTTACCCAAGAGCCTTGTCAAATCTACTTCGGAAAAAGGGAGAAAACCAGAAGAAAAGGTCAACACGGTGCAAAGACCAATCACTGCCCTCTCTAATATCCCTATCCTTGAGCTGGCACGTGCCTCTCCTAAGCATCAGCAAGTCCTGGACGATTTACTGCGAAAGATCAAGGTCAATCCAGACACCACACCTGAAGACATGGCTCAGATCGTTAATCAGGCCATGACCAATGCTCCCATAACCTTCTCAGATGAGGATCTGCCAAAACCTCACGCATTTCATAACAATGCCTTGTACATTGTGGTGCGAACCCGGGGAATGACTGTACCCCACGTGCTTGTAGATGGAGGCAGTAGCCTCAACATTTGTCCTGAAATGACTGCCAAGGCTCTGGGTATAAAAGAAGAAGAGTATACACCGGATCCGATCACCATTTATGGGTTCGATAATCATGGACAGACATCAAAGGGAAAGATCTTCTTGGAAATATTTATCAACTACTCTGTTCATATAGTGCTTTTTCATGTCGTTAACGTGCCGCCAACGTATAATCTTCTACTGGGAAGAACATGGATTCATAATGCCAACGCCGTGCCATCCACTCTGCATCAGTGCATCAAGTGGTCTAAAGGTGGCATGATAACTACTGTTTTGGGGGAAGATCTTGAAGAGAGGCTACCTCAGCCTATGATCCCTAAGCCAACTTATACTGCTGATATCCCTAGCATTAGGAAAAGTGAAGAAATTGTTCTCAGTGAAAGCCTTGAAATGCTAAAGTTAGGAGCAACATCAGAGACAAATCACACAGCAACGATGGTCCAATGGCAAGGACCATATTTCTTTAAGATTGGGGGTCGTCTCGATTACAGTACTTTCAAGGACCATCTTCTTTTCCCGCAGTTTGTTAGGACCAATAAAGGATTTGACCTGTTACTGAAGCATGGTTATCAGCCTTTCAAAGGATTGGGCAAGAACGGAGATGGCCGGCTAGAGCCAGTGATCCCTGACCATCATCCGCGCAGGGCAGGACTAGGATTCATGGGCAAAATATCCCACAAAAATATTGTCTTCATTAAAGGGATCCATTAAAAATTTTCTACCATCTGTCTTTTCTATTTCATTCATTTGATTCTTGCAGTTTGTAGGGACAATGTCCCATTTCAGTTCATTTTAAATGTCCTTATTTCATTTCAAGTCTTCAATAAAGTTATCAAGTTTCTCGTCTATCTGGATGTCATCTTTCTCTTATTCCTCTGCAATTTGTCTTCAAAATTCATTTGTTCTTATCTTTTTTATTCCCATGCAATTTATGTCATAGTAAAGGAGCTTTCTCTAAAAGCTATTCCTTTTCAAAATTTCAGAATGTCTTCTCAACCGATAAAAAGGTTAGTCATTAATCCTTCAATCCTATCGAAACCGGCAAAGATATATTGGGTTCGAGCAAGAGCAGGGGACAGTAAGGTCACAAAGCAGTCAGAAGAAATGGCAGAATTTGATTCGTCGCTTCCAGAGTTGCCAGAATTTGCAGCGATTCAGAAACAAGGTGAACCATCGACCCTAGTCCAGGATCCGACTGAGGACATCAATATTGGTTCAGAAGATAGTCCGAAAATTCTCAAGATCAGCACCAGCCTAAGTATAGATGAGAAGGAAAGGCTCATTGACTTTCTCAAGCAGCACCAAGAAGTATTCGCATGGACTTATGAAGATATGCCCGGTTTAGATCCTAAATTGGTGAAACATCGACTCGTTCTGAAGCCTGATGCGAAACCTGTTAAACAGAAGTTAAGGAAAATGGATCCTCGAATCGAGCAACAGCTCAAGAAAGGACTTGAGGACTTGCTTAAAGCGGGATTCATTCGAGCAATAGATTATCCAGACTGGTTGGCGAATATTGTTGCGGTTCCCAAGAAAAATGGCAAAGTGCGAATTTGTATCGACTTTCGCGATCTCAATAAAGCTACTCCGAAGGATGACTATCCCTTCCCAAATATTGACCTCCTAGTTGATAGCACGGCTGGGCATGCCATGTTTTCCTTCATGGACGGATACTCCGAATATAATCAGATCAAGTTAGCCGCTCGTGACCAATCCAAAACATCCTTCACTACGCCATGGGGCACTTTCTGTTATACAGTCATGCTGTTTGGGCTCAAAAATGCTGGGGCAACCTATCAGCGTGCAATGGCTGCCATTTTCCATGATCAGATGCACAAGACCATGGATGCATACGTTGATGACATCTTGGTCGAATCCAAGGAGGAAGAAGACCATATTGATGCCTTAAGTCAAGTCTTCAAGCGGCTTATTCTTTATAAGCTAAGACTCAACCCTCAGAAGTGTGTCTTCGAAGTTGAATCAGGCAAATTGCTAGGCTTCTTGGTCAGCAAAAAGGGGATAGAAATGGATCCCGCTAAAGCAAAGGCCATCATTGACATGCCACCTCCAACTACTCTTAAGGAATTGCGTAGTCTTCAGGGACGTATGCAATCAATTCGGAGATTCATATCCAACCTTGCCATGAGATGTGAACCTTTCAATCATCTACTCATAAAAGGAGTGAAATTTGAATGGGGACCAGAGTGTCAGCAATCGTTTGAGCGTATCAAGATATATCTTCTTAATCCGCCCGTTCTAAAGCCACCAGAATTGGGAAAGCTTCTCTTGCTATACGTTTCAGTTAACCAAGCCGCTTGTGGCGGATTCTTGGCACAATATGAAGAAGGCAGGTTGGTTGAACATGCCATTTACTATGTAAGCAAGACTTTCATTAACTACGAGAAGAAATATTCTCAAATAGAGAAGACATGCCTAGCACTGGTATGGATGTGTCAGAAGCTGAGACATTACTTGTTAGCATCAGAAGTCAAGATTCTCTCAAAACTTAATCCTCTCAAGTATATTCTCGAACAACCATTTCTTAGTGGACGGATTGCTAAGTGGTAAATCCTGTTAATGCAGTATGATCTGGGGTATGTTTCTCAGCAATCTATCAAAGGTCAAGCAATTGCAGACCAATTGGCAGATTTTCCTTTAGCAGAAGATGTTAGAATCGAGGATAGCTTTCCCGATGAGCGAATCTGTAATGTTCAACAATCCCCAGTTTGGAATCTGTTTTTCGACGGATCCAAGAACATGGCCGGCATAGGAGTCAGAATCTTGCTGATCACACCAGAGAAAGAGATGATCCCCTTTTCTCTGAAACTGGATTTTCAGTGTACCCATAATATGGCTGAGTATGAAGCTTTAATACAAGGTATGAGAATTTTGCAAGACTTCAATGTTCAGAGGGTACACGCTTTCGGCGATTCATTGCTCGTCGTCAGCCAAGTCAAAGCTGAATGGCAGGTAAAAGATCAGAAGTTGCTCCCTTACCAAAAGATCGTTTTATCCCTTATCAACAATTTCGATGAATTTCAACTTTTCCATATCAAAAGAGAGTTTAATCAAATAGCTGATGGTTTGGCCAGCCTGGGCTCCATTATGTCTTTCAGAAATGGAGAATCCTGTCGCTCCTTTGAAATCGGTAGACTTGACCAACCTGCCTTCATTCCGGTAATGCAAGTCAACCAGGCGGAACAGAAAAAGAAGCTTTGGTATCAAGATATCAAAAACTTTATTGAAACTGGGGAGCTTCCACCAGAGCTATCAAAGAAGGAGCAAAAAGCAATTCAGCATATGTCCGCCCGCTATTTTATCCTTGCCAATGTTCTTTATCGTCGTGGGTTCAGTTCTGAGTATTCCAGGTGCTTAGACGAAGAAGAAGCTAAAGAAATCATACGAGAAGCGCATGAAGGTATTTGCGGTGGTCATGTCGGCTACCAAACCCTTGTTAAACAAATCATTCGGGCAGGATACTATTGGAGAACCATGCAACAAGACTGCTATCGTTTTGTGAAGAAGTGCGTTCAGTGTCAGATGCACGCACCTTCCATTCATGCGCCAGCCACGTACTTGCAATCAGTCGTGTCTCCATGGCCATTTTCTATGTGGGCCTTCGACGTCGTAGGACCCATCTCTCCTTCAGCTTCTAATGGTCATAAATATTTCCTTGCCGCAACAGAGTATTTCACCAAATGGGTTGAAGCCGTCACTCTGCGTACAGTGGAGGGTCGACATGTAGTCTCGTTCATTCATAAGAACATTCTTTGTCGTTTCGGTATACCACACGACATCGTGTCAGATAATGGTACTCATTTTAAGAATGAGAGAATGAAGATCTTTTGTTCAAACTTCAGAATTCATCATCATTTTTCAGCTCCTTATTATCCACAAGGAAATGGTCAGGCAGAAGCAACCAACAAAAGTTTGATTCGCATCTTGGAAAGAACCGTTGAGACGGGTCGTGATTGGCACGAGAAAATTCATGATGCACTTTGGGCATATCGAACTACCATTCGAACCCCAACCAATGCGACTCCTTCAGAACTTGTTTATGGGACTGAGGTGGTGTTACCTCTTCATGTTCAGAAACCCGCCCTTAAGTTTGCATCTCTTTTAGAGCTACCACTCGATTAGTATCAGCAACAGAGATTGGTACAGTTAGATTTACTCGATGAAAAAAGACTCAAAGCAGCAGAACACACTCAGTCTTATCGTCAGAGGATAGCAAGGCAATATGCCAAGTCAGTCGTCGAAAGGAGATTCCAAGTTAATGACTTGGTCCTTAGATCAACGGCTTATCTCAAGTATCGTCCACGTGGCAAATGGTCACCAAACTGGGAAGGCCCCTACGTGGTGAAAGAAGCGTTGCCCCGTAATTCATATCGTCTGATTAATGCAGACGGGGTAGAACTATCCGACCCCATTAATGCTCGACATCTGAAGAAATTCTATACCTAGAAAATCTCTATTCTATCTTTTGTATTCTTCAAAAATTCTCCTCAATAAATGATCAATTATTCTTTGGTCAAAATACCCCTCTTCTTCAGAATATACTGGGGCATTCTTGTTAAAGTTGCCTTTTATCCAAAACAATTTGTGTGCAGGCAGGATCTAATAAATCTTCATTTTGCACGCATGTGCACTCAGTTGCATCCATTTGCATTTGCACGCATTCATCTGCATCAATTTGCATTGAATTTCCCATTCAGGATAAGGGATAAATCCTGAGACCCCGGCAAGTCGTCCAAGTCATCGCCAATTGATGACCCTTCAAAACCCAGTGCTCGTACTGGTAATCTTTTAAAAACCAGTGCTTGTACTGGTAATCTTTTGAAAACCCAGTGCTCATAATGGTAATCTTTTAAAAACCAGTGCTCGTACTGGTAATCTTTTGAAAAACCAGTGCTCGTACTGGTAATCTTTTGAAAAACCAGTGCTCGTACTGGTAATCTTTTAAAATACAGTGCTCATAATGGTAGTCTTTTAAAATTCAGTGCTCGTACTGATAACTTTTTAAAATCCAGTGCTCGTACTGGTAGCCTTTTAAAGTCCAGTGCTCGTACTGGTATCCTTTAAAAATCCAGTGCTCGTACTGGTAATCTTTTAAAATACAATGCTCGTATTGGTACTTTGCAAAAGTTCGATCTTCATACTGGTCGCAACATAACTCTCACATTGAGGTTCAGGCTCAATCTTTAGACCTGCGAACCAAACAATCTGTATCAGACTCTTGGGTCGTTCCATTCTGTTAATCTGACATTCGGGTTGCCGATTTTGTCAAGACCTCTAGTCATTCGTGTTATCAAGCAGTTCTTTGAGTTATCAAAAGTTATCAAAATCAATCGCCAAGTATCTCTCTTGCGAGGGACCCTTTTTCCAGGGAGAGTTCGAGGGAGCTCGTTTCTTTTCGCATGTCTTTATTGTTCGTTCGTTGAACCCCTTTTTCTAGGGAGAGTTTGAAGGGACTCGTGATTCACGAACAGTTTACAAAATAATCTTTTTTGTCACACAAGGAACCCTTTTTCTAGGGAGAGTTTCGACGGAAGCTCGTCCTCCTTATAACCTTAAATGTCTTTTATTAAGCCACCCCCGTCGTCGAGGACCCTTTTTCCAGGGAGAGTGTGATGGACTCGTTCCTCTATGATATCCTTTCAATCTCTGTTAGCGGGCCCCTTTCCATAAGAGAAGCCTAGAAATAGGGAGTTTTGACGAAAACTCTATTTCTCTTCGAAAGTTTGTTTTGCAAACACCTCCTCTTCAGGGAAGAGAGGAGTGTCTTTTGTTACCCGTTCAGGTAAGGGTCAAGCCTGAGTCTCTCCTCTGGGGAAAGGAGAGGAGAATCTAGCCACGAATGTGTCATATAGATCTCAAATGATTTCCTTCACCAAGGATTCCAAGAATATTTTGCCAATTTGCCATAAAAAAAATAGTTGTTGATTCCAAAATCTTTATCGCATAAAATTGTACCTCAGAATACCTTCAATATTACTTCCGAAGTGACAAAGCTTTTGCGAAAAAGGATTCAAAATTCAAAATCTTTCTATTGGCCAACCAAAAGGATGAAGAATAAATCCGCGATATGGCCAGCAAAAAAAATTCAATGTTGTTGCAAAGCCATGAATGATTGATATTGATCGCAGTCAATGGCGCATTTTTAAAGACTATTCTTAGAAAATAAAAGCAGTTGAAATATCCTGGGTGACACAAACAAAAAAATCCATACCATCTCTACATCTCCTCCATCACCTAAGCTGCAATTAAATATCTGCAAAAGGGATCTCTCAACTGTCGTCAAGATGAAGGCGAATTAGACGAGTCGACCCCTGGGGCCAAAGAAGAATTGGATCATCTCCAAGATGACGGAGTTTGTGACGGATCCTTCCAGGGAAAGTCCAGATCACCGTCGAGATGAAGGTGAGTGTGATGGATCTACCGACAAACGCTAAAAGATATTTAATTTCCGCTATCATCAAGAGACTTCCAACCAAAGAGCTAATAACCGTCAATATAATCCCTGAGAGAGAAGAAGGATCGGAACATCTCTGAGATGAAGGAGTTTGTGACGTACCCTTCCAAAAAAAAAATAAAGAGAGAAAAGTCAGGACATCTCCAAAATGAAGGATGATGTAATTCCCGAAAAATCCAAGAGAGCTCCAATTTTGTCAAAAAGAGAGTGCAAAAAGATCATCATGAGAAGAGAATCCCAGGATATCAGACTGTTGAATCTATCAAGAATCTTCTTTAATTTTGTGAAATTCTTTTATTAATATTCTTTCACCAATAGCTCTCGTAATATCAAGAATATATTCTTTTCCGCCCATATCAAGGAAATTGATAGCTTCCTTGAGAGAAAGTCAATGGCAATGATAGTCGAATTCGAATCTTGATTCTACGGAGTTAAGTCCAGTCAGAGGTAATACTTCAGGTAGACAAGAGGGAATATTATTCATATATATATGTGCTTATCATTCTCAAATCAACTACAATTTTTTTTTATCTTATTGGCAATCTTTTTAAGTTATCCTGACATGAAGTGAGAACTTGATGTTTATTTTGATGTATCCAGGCGTTGTTGTTATCCCTTTTAGGATCGGATGATGGGAGTTGTCCAAGATCCTTCCCTTCTTGTTTTGATCTGAGTGCCTGGGCTCTCAGATTCACACACTTCCCTGTGCTCCCCACTGTCCCACCATAGACAATTCCCGTTCAGGTTAAGGGTTAAACCTGAATTTTCCGCAAAAGGTCATCTGTCTTAAAAGTCATTCAGTCTTAGCAATGAGACGTCCAAGATCAATCCCTTTTCAAGCTTTAGGGAATCCCCTTTCTTCCTTTTGCAAACCCCTCTCGGATTTATTGTGCAGAATTCGAAGGTCCCATCATGGTTTCTTCATTTGAGGATTCTGTATATCGTCCCCTTTCAGGTTAAGGGTTAAGCCTGAGCCTCGTTTTTCCACGAGGTATCGTCCCCTTTCAGGTCAAGGGGTTAAACCTGAGCCTCATTCTGATGAGGTATTTCATTTATCGTCCCCTTTCAGGTTAAGGGTTAAGCCTGAGCTTCGTTCCATACGAGGTATTTCCTGTCCCATCTAGGTTAAGGGCAAAACTTGAATCTCACTTCTTTTCGAAGTAAAATTTTCTCCTTATTCTTCATTTCATATCTATCATCATCCTTTGAACTAATTCTTTCATACCTAGTCAGATTCATCTAACTCGGGCATTTTTATAGTCCAAATTTGGTGTGTTTTCTTTGCCACTAAGCTCGGCTTTCAACCGGCTTAGCAGCAAAGAGGGGCATCTGTAAACACCCCAAATTTTTACCTTCATCCAGTGTTTGTCCATTTCATGTGTCATTGCATATCATTGCATGCATTCGGCATACCATTTCATTGCATTGCATAACATTGCATGGTATTACATGTCATTACATCTCATTTTCGAGATCCAGCACTCCAGTTTTCAAAACATTCAATCCAGATTTGAATTTTACAGCTTTATTTCAAAATCAATTTCAAAACCTGGGTTTTTATTCAATACTCTGTCATTTTCCAACCCCAGGACTTTATATTTCGAAATATTTTCTCAGAAAACAATCTGGATTCCTTTCAAATTCAAACTTTAATCGTTTTCACTTCACAGATGAAATCCATTTAGATGGTGTCTCTTCTGAATGCCTCTATTCATCAAATTTCTCAAATTTTTGAAAGTTTCAGTCCGATCAGGACTCTGTCTCAGAGTCGTAATCCGGTCAGAAGTTTGGTTTTTAAGTCTGTTTTACTTCCATTCTCAATCTTTTTTCGATTATTTTCAAAATTTAGGTCATTTTACAGAGTCCATTTAGTTCAGGACTCTATTTTAGAGTTCGGTCGAGTTAGGAGTCTAACCCTGACTGTGTTTTCTAACTTATTTCATCATTTCTTGATAAAATCTTTTGAAAATTTTTTCATTTGGCTTTTAAAATCTAAAATCTCAGAGTCCTAAGAGTTCAGGACTCTAACCCGGAGTTCTAGTTCGCTTGAGACCCTATTTTCAAAGATCTTGAATTTCAAATGTCAATTTTAACCCTTTTTCAAAGTTGTTTTCAGTAGTTATTTCAAAACTTTCAAAAATTGATATGGGCCCACTCAGTTGGAACCATATCTAGAGGAATTCTGACCCAGTTAGAACCCTATTCCATTTCAAAAATTTTAATTTCAAAGTTTACTTTTGAAAATCTTTTGAAAACTCCTTCAATTTCAAGTTTTAAAATCGTTTTTTTTTTTTTTGAAAAACTCAAGTAGGGCCCACTCGGGGGTGGTGCCATATTCGAGTCAGTCAGGGCTAGACTAGGGTTAGTTGATGTCTTGGTTAGTGTTAGAGGTTTAGAAGAGTCAAAACCATTTTGAAAAACTCATTTTTGAAAGTTAGTTTTTAAAACTAGTGTTTTTAAAGGTTTTTAAAGGAGTTTTAAAAACCCAATGTGAGAAAATGCCAAGTGGCACCACATTTGGGGATTTTTTAGGATTAGCTAGGGGTTAATTAGGCATTATTTAGGATAATTTAGACTAGGGGTAGTTAGGTAACTCCACCCCAAAATCTCCCCCCCTTAGAAGTCAAAAAATTTCAAAATTGCTAATTTTTAAAACCTAAAAAATTGTTATAAAAGGCCCCCATAGGGGGGACGATTTTTCCAGCCACCTTGGGAGCAAATCTTGGAGCTTCTCTCTCCTCTCCAGCCCTTCCTCCATTGCTGCAACTCCAAGGTATGAACTTCTTCACTTTTCTTATTTTATTTAATGCTTTTTAATGCTTTAAACCTAGATTTAGGCTTGGACACCCCTCCTTATGGAAGATCAACCATGGTTTCACCTCAAGAACTATCAAGAACCAGCAAGAACGATCCAAGAAGGTGATCTAACCCTGTTTTGGATAATTTACAGAGATTTTAATCCATTAGAATTGATTTTAACATGATTCTTTGCATTATTAACCAATAAAATATATGATTTACCCTTTTTAATGGGTTAAATCTATGTTTTAAAGGTGATATCAAATTCCAGCCATTGATTCCTTGTTTTTAATTTATTTTCATGGTTTATTCATGTTTGTTTTACGTTATACAGAATAAAAATAATTTTTATTCACTGTTTTATGGTTTATTTTATTGATTTACATTAGTTAATGCATAGTTTTTCAAGTTTCTTAAATTTCTGTGTGTTTTAGGTTTAGAACAGTAAAGATGATGTTATTTCGGATTGAAGTACTCATTGTTTATTTCTTATTTTTTTATATGTGATGCATGCATGAGTTATTGAGTTACTGTAGAAAAATCAGAGGTTTTGGATCTCGGGAAACCTGTCAAAAAAATCAGACATCAAATCGGGTTTTTAAAGCTTTAAAATCGTGGTTAAAATCAAGAAGGTAACTTGCTGTGATGATATTTCTCTCATATTATATCCGATTTTAGATCTGTAAAGTGCTATGGATTCACATTGAGTAGATCTGTCTACTGTGAAATTTTCAGATTTTTTTATTACTGTTTATTATTTTTCCCCTTTCAGAGAATCTGTTTTTAAATTTAACACTAGTTAGGGTTTACCAAAACCCTAATCAGACTTGTGTTAGTCATAAATCCCAAACCACAGATCCAATTCATGATCTATGAAAAATGAGTATTGTTATTTTTCTGTCTACTGTTTTTCACTAAAATTTCAGAGATTTTTGTTTAGTATTGCTTATTATGTCTGTATTTTCAATCTGAAATAGCTGTTTTAATCCCTGTTAAAAGTGATATATTTTAGCTCAGATTGCCGGAAGAGTTTCTCCCTAACCGGAGATGATTTTTACGATCTGTAAATTGGGAAATCTCTGTTTTTCTTTTTAGTTAGTCTCTGTAAAAGTTTATAAATTTCCATGGAGATTTGACCCCTGGTTCAGGTCTTAGACTCAGACTGGTTGGTGAATTAGGTCAAAAATAGCATATTTTTAGGGTTTAATGCAATTTTCGGATTAATTTAATGTCAAAAAATTATTTTTATAATTCCAATTCGACATTAGGGTTATAACAAGTGCAGGTACCAATTTTTATGGATTTTGGAATCCATTTGATGGCTGAATTAAGCAAATTGCAAAACCGGGTTCCTGAAAGATCCAAAAACACTGCTAAAATCACAGTTTTTGTGATATTATTGGATTTTCGTGCATAAGCATATATTTTTAGGGTTTAATCATGTTCATAATCATATTAGGATGCTTTAGGTTTAATTTGATGCTCATTTGATTTCATTTAGTGCATAAAACCTAAGTTTTTACCAAAATCTATTTCAGAAAACCCTGATTTCAAGGCCATAGTCTTGCTATCAGGGGCAATTTGGTCATTTGACCTAAATTTCGAAATCCCTAACCCTAATTTTCATATTTTTAATCATGTCATAGCATATTTGGTTTTAGTTTATTTCATCTAAACTTCAAAATTTGCATTTTATCAAAACATCTTTCTAAAAACCCTAATTTCAAGGCCATAGTCTTGTTATTAGGGGTATTTTGGTCATTTTGACCCCAATTTCGAAATTTCATATCTTATATTCCTTATTTATTCAATTTTATTTCATATTTTATCATTTTGATTTAAGGGAATCATGGCAAAAAGGCTTATATCTAGCAAAATCCAACAATTTCCTGATATTGTTGGATAAATCTAGAAAAGCCAACATATATTCATTAACCAAGTTTTCTAGTTTTGCAGGTACATTGAAGACTTTATTTTTCATGTATTTAAATTTCAATAGTGATGTAATTTGTAATTAAGCTTTGGAATAAGAATTTACATTTCCTGCATAGATTAGGTTACATTGCATATAGTTTATTTTTATAATGTTAATGTGTGATGGATGATGATTCATGCATATTTTTACAAATTCACCATGGTCTACACGAATGGCACATGCACCAGCTTATATGAAGTTTATAAACTTGGTGGAATTTGTATTTATGGCCATAGTCAGAATACGAATGATACTCAGATTTATAATCTTCACATTAGCCACATTCAGCCTACACTCTTAGGCTAACTTCAAAATGCACTACATTTCTCAAAAATACAAAAAGTATTTCTCAATTCCTCAAATCCATATTCATTCATTTCATGCATTTGCCAATCTCAATTCAAAGAAGTTCATTTTTTCAAAATCCCCTAAGTCTTATTCAAAAATCGGTTTGCCAACGATATTTCAAGTATTTCCCAAATTCCGAATTCAAATTCCCTAAGTTAGAATTTCAATTTCAAAGTTTGAATTCAAAGAATTTCATTTTCTCAAAATTTTCTAAGTCATATGGAGAAATCGATTTTCTCAGAATATGAAAATCTCAAAGTATGTTTCAAGTATTTCTCAAGTTCAAAATTTGAAATTTCAAGTTATATTTTCAAGTTCAAAGTTTGAATTCAGAGAAACCAAGTTTCTTAGAATCGATTTTCACCAAATGTCAAGGATTCCTCAAAATCGATTTTTATTTCTCTCAGAAGTATATTTCAAATCCCAATTCACGATTTTCCAAGATTTACATTTTCTAAATATTTCAAAGCAAACATCATGTTTTCAAAATGTGATTTTCTGAAAATTCATAGCACATGCCTGATTCTTTGTGCATTTAGAAATTAGAATATGATTTAGACAAGTTGAATAGAGTAGAGCATAAGATTGATCCTTGGTTCAATTACCCCTGTTAAAGGTGGCAGGAACGGTTGAACCTCGTACCGACAGGCGAGTCCCATTCTACGGAATTTTCCCGCATTTTAAAAACGGAGGCGAGTTATTTTCAAAATCTTTTTCAAAGGTCAGTTTGATTTGCAAAAGTAAAATTTTGCGATGATAACACACTTCCACCAGTCATTACAACTGGTTCTCCGAGATCACTGAAGGGAAAAATAGTCATTTTCTGAGCTTGGACCCCGCAGAAGTCTAGATTTCAACCCTGATTCTCAAACATTTTCTATTGTTTTGCTCAGAATCATCTCCAGTCACAAAATCTCAAAGTCTTATTCACATCAAGAGATTAAAATCTCCAGTTCTTCATGTAGTATGAAATCCCTTGAGACATGTCATTGCATATCATCGCATGAGCATTTCATATCACTGCACATCACAGCATGTCATTTCGAGGTCCATGCATATTCGAGTTTTTAACTTTTCAAAATTGATTTTAAAACCCCCTGGGTCTTCAAAATTGCCAACTCTTCCCATTTAACCCCCAGAACTCTGAATCTCAAAAGATTTTCTCAGGAAAATTATCTGGATAGCTTTTAATATGGATTTTCAAATTTTATCAATTGGATTAGCTCTGTCTGAAAAAGGGGACGAAGCTTTGAATTTAGCAATTTTATCAAAGATTTTGCCCTTTTCTCAGCAATTTCAAATATCATTCTTTCACAAAATCGCCCCACAGAGGCCACCTCATTTCAAGATTTTCATGATTAAGCCAAGTTTTTATATGCTAGTTAGTCTAGGTTTTTATAAAAAATCCAAAAAAGAGATTTTTAGTTTTACCTTTTGCCTTCAATTCTGATTTTTAATCAATAAAGAGCTGGATGTGGGATCACCCTGCGGTCACACCACATGTCTCATTCTCTCTCATCCTTTCATGGTGCCATTTGTCAATGTGGGGCCACTCTGAGGGGGCGCCACATGTGTCCTCCTTCAAAAAAAGCATAAATTCAAAAAGCCTCAAATGTAGGAGCCTTGTCTCTGAATTGGCGCCACTTGGCCCTTTCTCTCTCTCCTTCCATCCTCTGCCATGTGTCAGTGTGGGGTTCACCCAGAGGTGGTGCCACATGTCACTTTCTCTCACCTTCTATTTTATTTCTCTGCCATGTGTTAGTGTGGGGTCACCCTGAGGTGACGCCCCATGTCTTCCTCCTTGCACCTCCATTAGCTGCCACTTGTCCTCCCTACATCTTCCTCCTTTTTACTTTTTGACATGTGTTAGTGTGGGACCTCTTTAAGGAGACACCACGTGTCTTCAGTCATCTTCTTTATTTCATGCCACGTGTCACATGTCCACTCCCTTTGTTTCTCTCTCACTTGCCACATGGCACTGTGGGGCCACTCTGAGGTGGTGCCACATGGCCATCCCTCATTCCTCCAGAATCAAACAAGTTTGAATTTCAAATGAGCCCTGAGGTGGCGCCATCTAAGATGCCTCCTCCTGCAGCTGACACTTGTTAGTATGGAGCCACTTTGAGGTGGCGCCACATGTCCAGCTCTCCTTCCTCCAGAAAAAGCAAAAAGGCAACCATCCAAAAAAGGCAAAATCGCCCCCCTTGAGGTGGCACCATCTCTGAAAAAGGCTCTCCTCACAAATAGCTCTGCAACTTGATTTTAGGAAAAGCAAGTTAAAAAATTTTCAAATGCTCCTAAGGTGGCGTCATATGCTTCCTCTGCTCCTTCCCTCTGACACATGTCAGTGTGAAGCCACCCTGAGGTGGTGCCACTTGTCAATCTCTTATTCTTCCAGGAAAACCAGATTTTGAATTTCAAACAAAAGCACATCCAGAAGGGGCACCCCACTGAGGTGGTGCAAATTTGGAATTTTCCTCTTTAATTTTCAT